>NW_009620933.1:10048-46656 GCF_000690535.1 Cariama cristata | reverse complement strand
AGGCTGTCAGGTAGGTTGCTAACTGTGTCTGCTGCTGTGGTGGTGTCACTTTAAACACTAATGATGGTAGCACAGGGGGATAAAACCACATTCTTCAGTAAATATGGTATATTGGACTGGAAGACTGGTAAGGGAGCTGGGATACTGACTGTCTTGCTACTGTAGCTTCAAAGGCAAGGCTGTGTGCAGTATGGGACATGACTATATGGAGTAACAGGATGTATTTCTCTAGTAGTGAGGCATGGCTTTATTTCTACTGAGCTTCAACACAATGTGTAATCTTGGTCCACCTGTAAGTTATTGTTTCTCCCATGTGCTTAACAAACACAGCAGCTGTATTTTTGGTGGTTCATTTACTTCACTTGTTTCAATAGAGTTGCACTAAATAAGGCCTCTCTGACAAAGAAAAAAACCCCAAAATTTCTCAGGCTGGGGTTTAACATCAGCACTTGTCAGTCTCTGTTGGGAGAACTGGGATGGGAACAGAGGGAGGAGTCAGTCATGAGGTAGAAGGAGGTAATGAGCACAGTCTCTGTTTTTCCTTCCTCCCTTTCCAAACTTTGTGCTTATTACCAGGTTTATTTGAATGCCCCAGATGTAGTTAATGGTCATCCTTGGACTTTCCAATCTGATCTATGTATGTTGATGGCATTGTACCAACCTGGCAAGTGCTGAGCTCTGTATGGCCCTAGGCAGCAGTCTCCTTACGAAGAAAGTGTCTGAAAGCAAAGACCCATCACTTAGGCTGATAAGTTATTTCAAAGCTGAACACAGTTGCTATTAAATAAACCTATGTCTAACCTAAATATATCTGTTTTCACTTTCTAGCCACAGATTTCTTTGATGCCTTTTTCAGTCAGAGTAGAGCCCTCTTAAAATTCTTTTAACCATGACTGGTGGCGATAGCTGATTGTTCCTCAGATAAGACAGACATTTCAGAAGAGTTCCTGCAATATACTGTATCTGGGCTCATTGATGGAGGGAAGGAAGACTTTACATTTTCCAGATCATCTGTATAGGACCTCCACTTTGTACAGTATTGATTTGTCTTATTTCCTGAATAATTTGTTTGGGATTTATAGTTATTTGCTGTACTCTGATGCTAGAAGTCTCTGTGTTCAAGAAAGTAGATTCCTGTTCTCATGTGCTTTTGGCAGAAGATTTTCTTTATTCTGTTCCGCAGATTTGACAGGGAGTTGTAACATAGTACTGCATAGCAAGCCTCAAAATGTTTCCTGTGATTTGTCTAGCCAAAACATCTGATACAAGCAGTCCTTGTACTGTTTTAGTGAGGATGGTGGGAAATAAAGAGAATAGTTCAAAAAGCCTAGTGATGCCCTCCTGCTCCTGTTTTTCTTGTGTGTGGGGTTTTATTGCTGGTTGTGCATCCCCCTGCCTTTTTTTTTTTCCTACATGTAGAATATGATGTCTGGTTAATGCTTAAGCTTGCTGTATCTTAGCATTAGTATAGGTTGGCTCAACACTTGCATAGAAATTCTCTTGTAGATTTTCTATAATACATAATAATTTTGACATGGACATTTAGGCTACTCCTCTAAGACTTCACTGGGATCACAGAAGTATTTGTAGACCTTTATAATCTTTGGAGAGTTTCTTCTGGATTATTTATGCAACGTGCTTTTGAAAAGTAGTATGGGGTAAGCTGGACCTTAGAGACTTTGTCTAAGCTACTCTCCTACAAAAAGGTAAATACAACAATTGAATAACCCAATGATTCTATAGCTATAATGGTAGTGTTTTTAAATGTCCGACTGCTGAACAACTTCATTTTGTGTAGCTCCATGAAGAATTAATGAGATTAATTGTTGAATGATGAAAATGCAGAAGTAGCAGTTCTATGTATGGGCATAGATTTCATAGAACACTTAGTGTATTTTAAGTGAATTATGTCATAAACCTAATGGCTAGGATAAACAAACTACTATCCAAGTGAGTTATAAGATGAGAGATTTGATCCCAGCATGAATTAAGAACACAAAGTAGGCAGGAATTGTTAGTAAATTGTGTTTACGTGATTATCGTGGAGTTCTTAAGAACACAAGCATTTATGTTGTGTGGAGATGAGGAGAGAAATCATGAGTTCATTTTCTGTGAAGAAGTCAAGTTTCAGAAAGATGTAGAGTTTTGTATGGTGGTCTAAATGAGCTTTAATGAGCTGATTTATGACGTATTTTTAATTAATGGAAGTAATATGAAAGAAAATGAGTAATACTGAAAGATCTCTAGAGTATTGTGGGTAAAAGCTAGAAACCAAAAGATTAAAGGTTCTTTGTTAACCAGAAGTATTGCTTTGCCACCAACAGAATTGATTCTTTAGAGACTGAAGAGACTAGTTCTGCACGGTGCTGCCATAGGATATATTGAAGTAGTGATCAGCTCATAACACGTATGTTGTAATGCTGGAAATAGGCTATACAATATTGCATGCAATATACAACATATACAACATAGCTTTCAAAGCTTGTATATAAGCACAGATGCTTTTTATTTTACATAAACCTGACATGTTTTTATGAGTTGAAAACTAAGCTAGATTGTATTTGTGCAGGCACAGTTTGTGTGTGTGTGTGCCAAGTGCATTCTGCTCTATGCAAAAGGAATCCTGCAGTTACACTGCATATGAACTGCATTTGAGAATTACCTAGAGGGACTCCGTTCTTCAGAACCAGACGGTCTGAGGGAGTAAATAAAAATACTTTCATAGCTGGTTCATCCATTTTCATAGATTTTATTCTATTTAGTACTGTCGTCTTTTACAGTTACAATTTAGTCTTGGATTTGATGCTGGCTTAAAATTTGTGTGCACTAGTCAGCTACATTTAGTAGGAGGTTTCTATATGTTGTGGGAGCAGAAGAGGCATGTAAAAACGCAGATGGTATAGGTTGGTATGTAAGAGTGTGTATAGATTCTGAGATAAGGCATTTAGTGTTCTCCAGTTAGGACTGCTGTCATATTACAACCCTTCAGATGCCTAGTCAATAAGAAAACTTACCAACGAATGACATTGTCATCTTCACAGATGAGATAGAACCACCATGGCGTTGGGGAAGGTGTCTTTGGGTAGAGTGTCTGAAGGTACCTAATGAATGCAGAAATCTTTAAAAGAGGTTTGGGTTGCAATACTGTAGAGTAACACTGAGCTACTGAAAAAAGACTTGGTAAATCATTATGAGGTAATGAAATTACTGATTTTTGGTTTTGAGAAGGAGAAGATTGAAAGGAATAGTTCTAGATCTATTTTGAATAGAGTTACCGCGCAATGATGAATGAGTGGAAAGTGACAGACCTTTATACATAACAGGGAATAAATGAAGTGTCACATGCTTGTATGGAGAAGGATGTGTGCATGTGCAATGTGGAAATGATATGGTCCAGCCATTTCACCTTGTGCTCTGTTTTTTTGAGACTTGACTAGTGGAGGGTAAATAAAACTAAAATGTTAATGTCAGTTTTAATCACACTTGTTCAAAAATTCTTCCTTTCTTTGCCAGGTGGAGACAAGTTCTGTGAGGGTTAAATTCTGTGATGTGGTGGGGTTTTTTTGTTTTGTTAAAGGTATTTTTCGATTTATGTCAGATTTAGAACAACTTGAGGGATCTTACTCAGATAAGCTTAAATCTTGAAGGAGTGTTTGTGGGGTTTTCATATGCTTTCTGTGAAGCATGTGCAAAGTGGAATGCAGAAAACTGCTTTTGGATTGTATCCTTTCAGAAGTAGTGAAATACGGCCATATGTAACAGCTCTTGAGAAGGTTTCCCATTGCATGAACCCAGATAGTTAAAAGCCATTCTAATGGCTCTGCTGCACTGAGGGCAGGATGGTAGGGAGTGCTTGGTTCGTAGCATGAAGGAACAGGTTGGCTCTAAGGGCATGCTAACACTAGAGAGAAGGATGGCAGCAAAAATGTGAGGACGAGGTGAAGCTCTCTGACTTGTTGTCTATTGTGAAATGGGAGTAGTAGGCATCTTGATGTGGAATGATTGCATTATTTCACTGCTAACTTTTGAAATTGGCAAAGACAACTTGTCTGTAGCAGGAGAACACTTTTCCAGTAGTGGAAAAACCACATTGCACTTACAGAGCTGTTTTTTTGAGTCTGACCACTGGTGATCCTTTGTTTTGTTTTTCTGTGGGAGACAACTGGATGTAAAGGCTTCATGATTTATCCAGCCTGAGCTTTCATTATACTAGATCGGTTTTCTAAATAGAGACTGGATGCTAAAACCAGTCTGTATTTTGGTTGTGGTGTAGTTAGTATGTTCTCCGCTGTGAGGGTTTTGGAAGACTCATAAGGCTCAACCAGAGGAAGTCATGCCTTCTGACAAGGAATGGTTGACGGTAATCTATTCTATGGAATAATTTTCTGTTATCCTAATTTGTTATGCTAAATCGTTGTCTGTGACAATTTTATTTCACTGTACGATAGTGCATTACGTGTGTCATCTGTTATCTCTCGACTGAAATGCTTGTCTAGGTAGTCCTGTTTATCACAGCTACTCCTCTGGAACGCTTCACATGTCTACTTGTTTATTAGACTAGAGGAGGGCACCTCTTTATTGACACAAAAGGAGTCTTCTGACCAGATGGAAAAGCTGCGGATTTTCCTCATCTTTATCCCTGGTTGTTCACCTTGTGAGCCAGAGGAGAGGGGAACATCTTTCAAGAGGAAGAAGACATATAGCCACTAAGTGCCTGGCTCCTACTTCAGCACTTGAAGCTACTTTTTCAAATGGGTTTTATATGTAGGTCCCACTGAGCATGCAGGCTGCGCATATTGCTGTTAATATCAAAATACTGTATTGTGTAGAGCATTCAAAAGGCAGGAGAAAGAAGAAACCAAGTAGATTGACTTTATTCTAAACATAGGAAGTTTTTTGCATTGTCAGTGCATCATATTCTTGTGGTGAAGAATATCCCATTGCCAGTCATCTCTGTCTGAGGAGAAAACACAAGGAAATGCACTGAAAGGCTTTTTGTATAAATAAACTCTAGTTTATGTCCTAAAATCTTGCATCACGTTCTCTTTCAGTGGGCAAAAGAGGAACAGATCTTCAACTTGTGCATAAGGATAGCTCAGGATTAATTTTGCAGTCAAGAGTTTTTAAATAGTGGTAAGCACGTAGTCTTTGATTTGAGGTCTCACAGAACTTAAGCAAGTGGTATAGTGGGGTGGGGTCAGTGATGTGACAGGACTTTTTTTTGTAATGTAATTTTTCAAAAATGTTTTGAAGTCTTACTTACTGTCATTTTACTTTTAACTTGAGGAAGCAGTCAGGATTTCAGCCTGACATTGGCTGAACGATTTTGCTGAGTGCTTTTTCTGTTTGTCCTTTATGTGGCCTTTGTATATGAATCTATTTTGAAAGTGAAGATCTGGTTGTTTCCTACAAGTAAATAAAACGACTAGCATAGATGAAAAAGATACATCAAGGAAAATCTTGATCTTTGTTCCTGTATCCTTAATAGCTAAAAATTTGGTTTCTTCCACCTGCTTCAACCTACAGTTGTGTAGCTAAAGTAACAAGAGGATTTGTGTCTCGATGTCTATACTCAATGAGAACTTCATTAAAGTGGTGTAGAAGAGTTTTACTTGAGCTGAACTGTGCTGACTTGCTGGTTCCTTCCTTGAGATATCGTATTTAATTTTTAAAATCTCTCTTAATTCTTTTATTACTTACTTTACTGGAATTTTTAAGGGCTTTATTCTGTAAGCAGACAGAACAGGACATGTCAATATTTGTCTGTGACCGCATCCTGACTAGTTAGTCCTGTTGAGACTTCTTTTTTTTTAAGATGAGCTCAGAATTTTGTCATGGTATTCACACACTGACTTAAAAAGCTTTGTGATTTGAGTGAAAATGTCATATGAACAAACAATACATGAAAATAGCTAAGCAAATAGCAATTAAAACACAGACAATAACTCAGTCATGAGGTATTGTCGGTGCTGTTTTCAGATGTGCAGAGGGGAAAAGCTCTCAATTGTTCTTAAGTCGGCTGGTAACTGAATCCACGTTTGTAGAGCTTGATAACAAAAGGCTTTTTGTTCACAATTTGTATTCATCTAGGACATGCCAATTACTGAGCATAAATAGGACATAGTGTATGAGCAGGCCAATAACGTGTTGCTCAACTCGTGACTTACCAGAATCCATAATTTCTATTAAAATATTTAGAATTACAGGCAGAAGCTACTTGTCAGGGGATTTTAGATTTCTGCATGAATGAGCATGATGTAATTACTTTGAGGAAGCACACACTGCTGTATTTGATGTGTCAGCAAGATGTGCAACCTGGGCAAAACTGAATATTACTGGCAATCATTTAATTAATTTAGTGAGGCAATACTGACTGGGGCAAAGCCAATGGATGCTTGACGATGCAACAAAACCTTTTACTCCAGCTGTTTGCAAATAAAGCATACTAAAGAAAATTATTCTAATGCTTTCCTCGAAATTTGTTCAATTCCACCAAGCTTTGTTACCAGTGTAGTTGTATGACCATATGTGATTTGCATGTCAAGTAAGCATGACTGACTTTCTCTGCTGTACCATTCAGCAACGTGCATCTGCTTACTGTTGGTGTGATACTTGTGCCACCTGTGCTCTTTACAAGAATCGGCATGTTTTTTTGTAGGATGTTACCCTAATCATGATGAATGAGCCGGAACACAAGTGAAGCTGTAGAAGATTTGGCATGTTCAAACTTACTTATCTTACTGATATTTTTCTGTTCATTGCATAGTGGGAACAAAAACCTGGTTAAACAGGGACTGACCTGAAAGAACAGAAAGATATAACATTTGATAAAGCACGCACTCCCTGCCCCTCCACGTAATGTTTTAAATTGTGTTAACTGTGCAGGTTGTGATCTTGATTAAAACAGATGTGTCCAAAGATGAAAGTGTAATGGTTGCTGAACTATGAAATGCATTGAGGTGGTGGATGTGACTTGATAAGTGAGCATATCATTTTAAGTTGTCCACTTGAGAATTTTTTGTGGAGTGGGGAACAGAAACTTTGGGGGTTTTCTTCTCCATTTGAGAAGTGTGCAAGCCGTCCTGCAAGTGGAAAGGTATGCATGTGGGGAAAGCACTGAAGAAGGATAAACAGCAGATTTGAAGTTCTTTGTCAGTGTGGGGTTCTTATGTTGGTCATTGGTTAAACTCCTGTTATGTTAAGACTGCGTTCCTTTTTTGCTCTTTTTCAGGTAGTGGTGCTACAGCCGTTGTCCAGGCAGCGCTATGCAAACCCAGGCAAGAACGTGTAGCGATAAAGAGGATCAACTTAGAAAAATGCCAAACCAGTATGGATGAATTACTTGTAAGTAAATCAGAGGGGAACATATTACATGGAGGCTATCTTCTGTTTCGATTTTGGTTTTCGCTTGGTCCAAGAGTGAGGGTAAAATTTTGTGCAGGATAATACTGAGAAAAGGATTTGAAAATAATCTGAAAGAAGTATGCTCTTCCCCTAAAAATATATTTTACTAATGTATATTTTCTAAAAACAAGAAGTGCAAAATTGAATCTTGGGATAAGCAACTGTTGAGAACTGTCGGAAGAACTTTACCCCTTGCTTTCTGGAGACTGGATTTTCAAGAGATTGCTGTCTGGTTGTCTGTTTTTTCTTAATACCAAGGCAAGATACATTTTCCTTTGTTTAAACACTGATTAAAAATACAAAGATAGAATTTAGTAGGTCTCCTTAACATGTCTAAAGCACCAAAACATGGCAAAAACTAGTCGTTGGATCATTTTGTAGTGATAACTTTTGAGGGGAAAAGTAGGAATGGCTACGTTACCGTATACACAAAGAAACTCTTGTTAAAGCTAATAACATGCATTTATCCGATAGGCCATAACAAGCCATTTGAGGAATGCTATTTGTTTGGGTCACTGATCAGAGGAAGAAGGGACGTGTAAGAGGCCCTTTGTAAAAGGGACTGCAGGAGTTTTTACTCTGCGCTGGTTGTGGCAATCCAGACAAAGTCACAAAGAACTGTTAAAAAACTAAACTTGTTGCTTTCTAATGTGCCTAGTCAGGTGCTTGTAAGACTAATGTGTATTTATATATAGGCAGCATAACAAGAGTTGAAGGACACAAACCCATTCTAAAAGTGAGAACACTCTCTTCTGTTCCACAGGTTATACTACTGCCTAGAGACTGGGGGCTTTTTCTAATGCAGAAATTCCTGCCTCTGAAAGAAATGATCTCCTCAGCAGGGAATTGCCAGTGCAAAAGATATCTTGAATTTGATACAGAGGGTATGGTCCATGCAGTTTCTTCGGATAAAATGGCTTTTTTACAGTGGAGGACCTAAAATGCTCTTCCCCTGGTGATTGATGGCATTCACCTTCAGTTTATGTAACAGCTTGTATGGGTCATTGTTGTGTTTTTTAAGAGGACTGTGGTAGTGGAAGCTAGCTCTGAGGTGGTGAGACTTCTGTCAACTAAAAACTCAAAAGATAAATTTTGAACTGTGTTTAGATAGAGAACAGCGCAAGGTGAGATGCTGTGCATGATGTATTAACATGTACAGTCCATTAAGAACGTTTCTATAAAACCAGAAATATTAGTCATTGTAATATAAAATGGTCAAAATTTGATATTTTTTGATTAGAATTTGAACTGATAATACGAATTAAGAATTAAAAAGTTACAACAGATAAAAACAGACAAAACTGCCAAAAATCTGCAAGAGATATTCAGGTGGTCTAGAGAAATGACTGCAGTTAGTTACCAGCCTGTACAAAGTTACTTAGAAAGTGCTTGAGTATCTTTACTGCTGACATGTCTCCGCTATCTGCCAAATGAGGCACAAAGTCTTGAATTTTTGATCCCATGTTGCTTTCTTTTGGTACAAAGACAACTGTCCGTGCCATCTTTTTCATTTTTTAACGTAAGTCAACTTCTGCTTTTCCATGTTCAGATTTTGTGTTTCTTTTATTTGTTGATTTGTTTTGATCTGAACATAAATTCTGACTTTCTGAGTTCTTGGTTAGGGCAGTTAAAAAAAAAAAAAAGGCCATGTTTGATTCCTTTTATTTTTGTATGTGCATACAGACATGTGCATGCATACACATACATAATTAGTGGGTTTTTTTTTCTGTGAGGGGAAGTATACTTACTCTGACGTAGTTGTAATAGATTTTAAAATTTTGTTTGAAAAGTAGAGATGTTATTCTGGAAAAGGGCATCGTTGACCTTCAAAACTTTTTTTACAACTGTACTAACATTTTTATTACAGTTGATAATACTTGGAATGCTCTTGCATTTTGGGTTTTTTAACACTGTTTTTGGGTCTGCTTTGTTTTCAATTACTTATTTTTCTGATCAAACAGTTTCCGTTGGCACAGGGATGTTCTAAAACTGCCTTCTAAACATGCTGTTTTGTAAAATCCTACTGCTGAGTGCTTACAGATGGTGTGCAAAGGCACCCTTCACAAATTCTCAGCTGCGTGGCCTTCAGTGGAAAATGCAGCAAACCTAGTGCCCACGTAAGCAGACTGAGGATTTGGGCCAGTGTCAATTAAAATAGAAAGGCAGTGCGGGAGGGAGTTTAAATAATACTAAGGTTACACAAACTGCCAGACTCCTGAAATTTAATACTCTGTTTCCTGCAGTGTCGTGTGTTCTTCACTATTGTAAGCTAAATGTAACTTAACCCCATGAGCCAAGGAAGAAGTTCCTGTTCTTGGTATTGTCCTGATTGGCTATCTTCCCCCATCCACTTACCTCCAGTTTTTTACAACAAACAAAACCCACAACACTACAAACCAAAGAATATTCTACAGAATGGTTTGTTTGATTGAACAGAATTTCTATACTATTTGTATTTCTGCTCTGGATAGCCCTTTGAGGCAGGCTGTCTGAAGGAGCCCTCGTGTGTTATGCCCAACCCCTCAAACAGCTGTACTCTGGGTGTCTATGGAGGAGGCTGGGGAAGCACCCACAGAGCTGCGGCACCTGCCTGGTCACTGGGAGCTGGACCTGGCACTGTGGGCGCTGCACCTGAGGACTGAAAGGAGCCGTCTCACAGTTGCTCATTAACTGTGTCACCCGCCTGCCCTTAGGCTGACACATGTTTTTGTGCAGCTGTTTGGCAAAACTGAATCAGGAGTTACCTGGCCAAAAAGAAGTTACCTTTTAACCTGGACGTATTTCTTGATGCAGTGCACAAACACTTGTGCTAGCACAAGGGAGGGAGAAGCAGAGGGATGAGAGAGAGACTTTAAATTTTAAGTGCTGTTACAGCTTTGGTGTTGTGAAATGTCTAAAGTGACTTGAATGCGAAGAAGGCTCTGGGACATTGTCCTGGATGTCCTGCTGCCAGCTTTTCCTCTCACAGTGTATTTTAAGTGAATGCTATTCTCTCTCGCCTGGGCATATCGTGGGCCTCACACAAATAACTGAAGTTTGTGGAGGCTTACCATTCTGTGTGTGATGGGGCTTTCCAGAACTGCACGTCTGAAATTAATACTTTCCTGAGTAAAATTTAATCCCTTATGTCTCATGGCGTGCTTTCTGTTTGTTTATTTTTATTTCTCAAAGACTTTCTTTGGAAAAAGTCACCAAAGCTGAGACATAAGGTGCCTTTGGCCATAGTTACTGTGATATCTCAATTTTTGCGAATGAGTTGACAAAATATTCAAAGCACTTTTCAGTTAAAGACAGTGAAGCTTACCACAGTCAATTAGTTACATTTCTGCACTATTAATGTGTGAGTAAAATAGATGAGGTGTATTTTTGCCCAGTAGTGGCGGGTGGACTTTCTGAGCCATTGTGATATTACCAGCATAGGAAAACAATAAAACAATATAAGAAATGAAATAGCAATCAAGAGTGGGAGAGCTACAGTAAGATTTAGTATGGATAGCTGTATTAAGAACCTGAGGCAGTAATTTGACTTGTGTTTAAGCTGACATGTCTTCTGGGAAAGGGAAATGTGTCCCACATATCTATCTTCTGTTTTCCAGCTACTCTCCTGGGGGAGGACAGGTGGGGAAAGCTGCTTTGCAAATTGCTCCGTTATTCAGGCTCATTGCATGACTATCCAGGCATTCATCCTTCTTTGGTTGAGGGCTCAGAAGTTGTCTAGGGAGGAGGACTTTTGACAACAAGACTAGCTGAAATGTGTGTCAAACTACAGCCTGATTTAACAGTCACAAACAGGCATCATGAGATTAAATCACGGTCTTTAATAATTAACTTTTTATTAGAAAGCTGCTGTGATCTCAAGTGCATTGCAAATAACAGCATAAAAAAACCTCTTTAAAACACTTGCTAAATTGAGGCTGAAAGTTGAACACGGCACCTGTGGCAGCTTTAATCAATCTAAGTGGGACTGCCGTAGTGCCTGCCTTGTACCAGTGTTGGTGAGTCAGCATGTAACACAGGTCCACCAGAAAGCAGTTGCTTTTCAGGGAGGGAGGGGAGGTGAAAGAGTTTGGTTTTTAGCTGGCTTGGCTCCCTCAATGACTCACCCTCCAGGAGCATGCTCTCTAGCAGCAGGGATGGATCCGGGCTGTGTGGCCAGAGGATGAGAGGGAGAAGTAGGGTTGTGGGAGCTTAAGTTGCTGTGAGGCCAAACCTGCCAGTACGAAGGAGGCCTAAACGCTCCTCCGTAAAGGACTGGCAGGATAACGAGAGCTGCTGGAAAGGTGTTACAGAACAATTATGTGGAAGAGTGGACAGAAAAAGGACAGTACAGGTCCTTGAAGTAACAGGTACAAGGCAGTCATTCTTAATGTGTACAGCCGTGGCATGTCATAGATGGTGTTACTTGGTAGTGCCACGTTGTGCATCTGTTGGTGACTCTGTGCTCACAGTCAATTGTTTTCTCTGACTTTTGGTCTGTAACATTGCTTTTTCCTCTTCCACTTCTGTTTGATTGCGTGGCTCTGGTGTCCACCTGTCCATCCCACAGTAACTGACCCAGTGGTGGTATGTCTTTTGTCTGACAGCTTCCTTCCTCCTTTCCCACCTGCTCCCTTTCTACTCTTTTCATATCCCTTTTGAACAAGAAAGGCAGAGGTTTTGATCTTTCCTTGCGTCTTGTTGTCCGGCCTGTTCCCACACCTTCAGCTCTTGGAGACTGCTCATTCTTCAATGGTCACTCTGAATTTGAGACTTTAACAGTAATTTCTTTGCTGGTCTCAGAAGAAAATTGATGTAGTTATGCCTGTATCTCTTGGCCAAACCGCCCTTGTGTTCTTTGCAGTAATGTTTTGTCTTGCATGCAGATCTATAGGCAAATTGAAATGTTTTGGTGCCTTGATGCATATTCTGTGCATACTTCAGTTCCGTTATAGTATTTCACTTTGGAAATTAAACTTTCTCTCTACACAAACAGAACTGATAGCTGGATGTGTTATGTCGGGCTTTGTATTTCTTACAGAAAGAAATTCAAGCAATGAGTCAATGTAATCACCCCAATGTTGTGACCTATTACACATCTTTTGTGGTGAAGGATGAACTTTGGCTGGTTATGAAACTGTTAAGTGGGGGTAAGTTACTGGCTTTACTTGTTTAGCTGCAAGGAAATGGTATGATTTTTTTTCTAATGTACCATCTTTGAGTTGATTGACTTAAATGAAGTAAGGAGAGGGGAGACAGACTACATAGGATGAACCTTGAGACATAGGTTTTCAGGAATGCACAAGCTTAAAGAGTTTATGTATGTATGTTGATAGTACAGGCTAAGAATTACTGAGATAAATTCTGTTAATCTAGCTACTGTAATTTTTTATTCTGAATCAATATATTAAAATTCTCTATTAAGGCTGTGTTACTGATGAGAATTAAGTCACTTCTGTTAGTGTGGCCTTTTTTTGAGTTTCTCTGGAATCCACTCTATTTTCGTCAAAATGCATATATATCCGATTTCGTAATGAGTGTTTCAATTCCTTATTCAAGGAAGATTCTTCCTAGGACAGGTATTATACATGTTGCATCCTTTTTATTGCTTAAACTAACCAAACACTCATTACAGTTTTTATGATGGTAGTTAATGATATAAAAAATCTTGTTTGGCTCTGGAAGAGGAAAAAGGGGCTGAACTGAATGTGCTTGTAACTTAGAAAAGTGAGGCTCCAAAATAAGATGTCATGGTCCTGATAGCTACATGATGTTCTTCAAGATTAGTCTTGATGGCAGCAGACTATTGCACCATCATGCTAGAAAGCAAGAATGGGAAGTGCTAGTAAAGTAACACTTGTTACATCACATTTGGTTGAATTGTTCAGTTCAATCAAAAAAAAAAAAGCATAAACCCTGAGAGAAACCAGTGATTCATGATAGGAATTTACTGTGAGCTGTTGAAAAATGCTTGGATAAAAAGAAAATGTTGCTATTAGATTCCTTGAAATTTATAATAACTGAAGTTCAATGTCAAAGTGGGTGTCACTAGGAATGTTGTTATCATTTGTTTGCAGAGAATACCTCCTTCCAGTCTTGCAGCTGCATGTTTACGTTTTGAGCACATGACCCACAATCTAAGCTGGATAATAAACCAAAACCTTTGCTGTACATGTCTGTTTAAATGTGGGATGCTCCTGCATTTTTAATACATGGTAGCTTAGCAAGCTGTTAGCAGATCTTTCTAATGGATTATTGAGTGTTACAGTATTCTTGTCAAAAACCAGTGCTTTGTTTCTTGTTTGAATGTAGCGATGTGCTTTACTCTGAGAGGTGGTTACATGAGGTCTTTACACATATGTGTAAAGACTTAAATTGCAGTAGCATAGAAAAAATGAAGAAATATAACTTCTCAAGAATCTGATATGATAATGCTATGTATATGCTTTTTTCTTTCTTGGATCTGCAATATAGGTTCAATGCTTGATATAATAAAGTATATTGTCAACAGAGGAGAGCACAAAAATGGTGTCCTTGAAGAACCCATAATAGCAACAATTCTTAAAGAAGTTTTGGAGGGCTTAGACTATCTACACAGGAATGGGCAAATTCACAGGTAAGAGGATATACACAGTGAAAAGCATTTTCAAAGTTGTGTGTATAGTTTGTTGATACTGGTCCGCTGCAGTTCCTTGGCTAAGCAAATTGTATTGCCTCTTTCATATACTGTAAATGCCATCAGTAATTATCAAATGATAACACTCAGGCAGATGTTGTAATCTTGACTGTAATTTGACATTAATACTTAGGACTTGCCTGGTCTTTATTCTGTCTGTCTCTCTTATAGTTAGAATGGGTCTGTGCTGCACTAAGTATGGCAGAACTGTGGTCTATACTCCAGTACCTGCTGGTACTCCAAATACCTAATCTGAATCTAGTTTATGTGCTATGGTCTGTGACTTGGTTATTGTGTTGCACAGTAAACCTATAATCTTGGGCACTCAGGCATTGCTGTATATAATCAGGAATGTCTGTTACAAGTCTACAGACCTCTCTTTATGACCACATGTGAAGCTGGGATCGATACTATGGAACTGCATCTTGGTATATATGCGTCTAGTGGTTATTCTCTTCTATGTATTCTCTCTCCACTGACTGCTTAGTGTAAATTGTGCAGATCCCCCGGGGTGGTCTATGCATACCGGGGTTGGTTCCACTGTTTAGATGTTGGAGGTGCTGTACTCTGACCTTCCTAACTAGTTTTACTGAGGTGAATTTACCTTTTAAGGAAGGTGCCTACAACAGGCTGTCTGTCTGTTTCAAGCATTAGCCTTTTATAAGGGAATCTTTTAAACAAAAACCAGATTGTTGCAAACAGAACTCTGAGAGCGGAGGTAGTGCAGATGTAGCACAGTAATTGTTCTTTATATGTACTTCTTATGTCTCATCTCATAAATGCACTGCCTCTGATGTAAATCAAGAACTATTTCCTCCTTTTGCAGAGAGAAAATTGAGATAAATGGAGAAATAAAGAACAATTATCTTGACTTCTGGTCTGGAATGCCAAAGATCTGCCTCAAAGCTTAATTCATGGTCTTCTGTTAAGCTGATATTGTTGCGGAAGGAACATTCATTAGCTTTTAAGGATAGCAGGACCCTTTGAGGTCGGATTTGGGAATTCCCCTTGTCTATTCTTAAAGGACCTTAAAAAAGATAAAAAGAGAGAGATCTCTTTGTTACATCTGAGATTTCTCCTCTTTTGTAACATCTAATTTGTAAACTGTGCAGTACCACAGAAGTCTTGTTCGAGATGATACAATGTGCCTTCCTTTTCCCATGTATGTTGTAGATGAAAGCTGTGGTAGTTTGGGGAACGCTGTATCAGGTGGTATTTGCCAGCTGGAGATGTTTCCAAAATTATTCAGGGATTTGTTCTGTTGTTTCGATGCATTCTTGTTTACGTATAAGGAAACAGGCTATGTTACCTTGCAGTAGCAATGTGTTAATTATTTTCAGCAGGTGTTGGAAAGATGGATTTGCTGAAATTCTTAATGTTTATGGTATATTCTGTATCAAAGATTTATCCTATGCCTTAAGAATGGGATGCAAGTTTCTATCAAAAAAACAGCCAAAAAGATTTCTTCTTAACATTATGTGTAAATAGTGTGTTAAATGGATAGAGTTGACTGTTAAGCACATGCTGAATTTTTGACAGATTCAGTGTCAAGTAACTTCATCATGGTGCCCTATAACAAAATATGGTTGCTATTCCTGAGCTTTAATAGCTTCAGTGGGTAGAAATCTACAGTATATTTACCTTTCTTGAAGATGAGTCTCTTCTCTGAAGAGATCAGAGGAGAACTTTTTTTTCAGCTTTTCTTTTTCATTAGTGTTGCAGTTGGATGTGAGAAAGCATTAATTCTTGCTTTAAAGCTCTGAAAACTCTCAGTTTGTGAGATTATATTTATAAAAGGCAGTGAAACAGATTTTGGATCTAAATATTTCTGTTCTCAAAATCTGTCCCTGAATTCTGCTCACTTTATGCCAAAACTGAATTTGGGTCATTTTATACAAGAGGGATAGAGTTTGTGAGAGTTCAAGTTCTGTGCTCTGTTTTATTGTAAATCAGTTACATTTTATACTTTAGTTCCTGCTTGTGTCTTTGAAATTTTAAAATGCCATCTTGTGAAACTAATTACTATGCAATATTTATTTATTTATTTACATAAAATGTGCACATTTCATCCTGACCTCTGCTTGTGCATTCTAGAGATTTGAAGGCTGGCAACATTCTTCTGGGTGAAGATGGCTCTGTACAAATAGCAGGTAATGGCAGTGGCAGAGTAATGGCTAAATAAAAGAAAAAGGTAACTGCAGCTGGATTAGGGACAACAGATACAAGTTTCTCTATTGGCTTTTAACTATTCCTTTTGGAGTGCTGTAGCTGCAAGTTACCCAGTTTCAGATTTCAGAATTCTTGGTTAACGATAAATGATTTAGAAATTATTTAATATTTTTCTGTATCACATCAAATATATAAGGAAACTTTTTAATGCCCTGTTAATGTTTCTATTTGAGTCGCCGATGTACCTTAAACAGCTTGCAAATGCTAGCAAACCTTATTTCTGTTCAAGTTTTTCATTTGTTTCTGCAAGTAATTGTAATTCAAGTAATTCTTGGGGATTCAAGAATCTGTATGTACTGCCCTTCATGAGGACCTTGGCTATAACTTAACTAATCACTGAGCTGCATGAGATATGTCTCACTGAGAGTTACTTTTGGCATTTCTGCTATTTGTCTTCCAATGGTATCAGTTGGATACAGTTTAGCATCTTAAATATCCTTTGAATGTATCTATGTGCTTCTTGAGTGGTAGTCTGTAAGAATCAAATTATTTGGTCTTCGTAAGAGCTTAAGTACCAAGCAAGACCCCCATATCCCATCTCTCAAGTTAGTATTAGATATCTGGAGAATAGAGTGAGCAGGTGGTGACACCTGCCCCCTCTCCCAGCATGCTTGCAGGCCTTTCACAGTTTATAGCTCATGACCCCACGATGAAAGCTTTGTGTTTAGTAGCCCTCAGTAATAAAAATGACTATAGCCAGAAGTTCTTTTTTTATATAAACAATGCTTTCAAAATACCGTATAAATGTACATTTTGAGGGCTTTAATATGCCAGTGTCTGAAGTCTGTGAAGCTGGATGTGAAAAGATTGGCTGGCAGGTGAAACATTTACTAATAGGAGCAGTTTTAAGTCTTCTCTTTTGAGTTCAAGACTTTTTAAGTAGGTGGTCAATTTGACAGGCCTTTGAGTTTGCATAAGATACTTAATATTTATTTATTCACTTGATTGTACCCTACAGTTGTCTTCACTTTGTATAGCACTTCAGGCAACTGCTGAGGTTCTTGATCTGTGTTGTTCAGGTGTTTTTTAGATCTTCTCATATTGTAAAGGAGTAGATGTCCAGACAAACAACTTAATTAAAAATAATAGTAATAACTAAAACTGAAAGAGAAAATCTCATGAGCCATTTGAAATAAAGCTATTGACTTTAGATTATTACTTTCACACATAATCAAATCTACTTTCCCAGTAACCAGATAGCATTCAAACAGCAGCTTCCTTTATCCCTTTCTAGTTCATCTCCAGGTCTTGGTTTCTTGACCTTTTCCTCCTTTTTGCTGTAGGCATCTTAACGAGTAAGGCTTTAATTGTGCTGCTAGGGCATTCAGTGCATGCAGGACTGAGGAAATTCAGTGGCTGTATAGATATGTGGAATGTGTCTTTCTGTGATGCATTATTTCAATACCAGATTATTTCTGATCTTCAGGAGAAAAGTGCAGCAGTGTCAAATTTTTTTCTTTGTTGGTGTGAGGCTGTTCTGTTTGGAACAGCTGAACATTGCACATTAACTGAAAGGCAATTTTGAATGTCAAAGAGGCTGAAATTCATCCTTTTTACTTCTTTTTGGCTTGACAAAGTAGAGTCTCCTTTCATCTTTGGAGATCAGATACCTGATAACTTTGCTGCTTCTTATTTGCTCGAAGAACTTAGATTGTTTTGACTGCTTGTTCTGCTACACCCCAAGCTTCTATAATGAAAAGATGTATCCATAGTACACAGTGCTAATGTATATGAGGGGTAATATTTGAAGACACAGTTGTCCTTTAGCATTTCTGGGTTCTAAGGGGCTATGGCTCACAAATTAAACTCAGCTCAGTGTTTCTCTGACAAAAGATTTTGTGCAGATATGGAAGAGCATAGATTCTTCAAAGAATTGGGATAGCTCTACAGAGACCTTGGAGGTCCTGCACAGAGAATCTGCTCAGTCTTTGATGGGAAAGAGGAAAATACACATCTTTTTGTTTTGTTTAAATTGAGGAGACTTATTTTTAAAATACAAACTTCCTCTGTACAGAGCAGGAAACTTTCAGCTTACAAATATAATGTTAGATAGTCAGTTAGATAGCAGTTCCTCAGCTCCAACATTCTACTTAAAACTCTTGGGATGCTTCGGGCAAACAAGATGATTGGTACTTCATCAGGGTTTCAGCCTTCTAAGCCTGAATTGCCTGGTGAAGGTCAAAATGTCAAAGAAACTAGTAAAGGAACAGGTACATGAAATGAGATAAGGAGCATACAGCAAAGAGCAATCATACACAGAGGTTGGTGGAAGTGTAGAAGGTATGGGCTGTATGATGTGTTTAGTCCATACAAGAAATGACAGTTTCAGTAAAATTTGTCAGAAAAAGAATGTGTGTTTTGAGGAGTCTAGGCAGAAGATCTTGTTCTTCGGTTTTGTGCATAGGTGGCTGTGTGAACTTATCCGTTGCACCAGTGTTTCTCAGGGTGTTCACTCCTGTGGTAGTCCATACCCACAGAAATGTTTGGAAAAGATCTGGTTAAAAATAGGCAGAGCCCATATCTCAGACACCCAAGCCAGATGGAGGAGAAAGATTTATCAGGGGCAACTGTCTGGGCACCCCAAGCTTTTCTTGGCCAGCCCCTTTCTCACGTGAGCTTGATGTTTTATTACTCTCCTAGTCTTAACCTTACCCCTATGCACGGATTTGGCAGAGCCTCAGGCTAAAGTCTACAGCCACTGTCAAGGTGAGAAAGTTAGGGGAGAAATGTTTTAGCAGCCTGTGGCTTCCTGCGTCACCTGCTTTGCAGCTCTGCTGCTATGGAAACAGTGGCTTTGTCTTTCTTCCAAGCCTGATCCTGAGCCTAGAGCTTGGTTTTGTCTGAGGCTTGGCCAAGAGCCTCAGGCCTGGCTGAGGTGAAAAAGCCATCAGGTAAGAAATGTTTTTGCAGGCTGTGCCTTCCCTTCGTGGGCATCTTGCAGCCCAGCTCCGTTGGAGGCCATAGGCTTCGTCTCTCTCCTAACCCTACGCCTAACTCTGGATGCTGGCCTTGGTTGAGGCTTGGCCAAGTGCCCAGCCCTGGCTGAGGTGATAAAGATGGTAGGGAATAAATGATTTGTAGGCCATGCTTATTTGGGCATCTCTCTTTCCTTTAATTTCAGAATGCTTTCCTAGTACAGTTAAATCGGGGCTCTTCATTAAATTTGTTTTTTCTTTGGTATTAGCTGTGATTTCTAGTGCTTAACACTGTTGAATTGTTCAGCTTGAATTGTTCCCTTTCCTCTTCATGTAACTTGTTCTCAATAATACTTTGTCTCCTATGTGATAGGAAGCTTGCCACTGTAGGTCATATCTCTTCTTAAGTAACCTGTATTTGTGAAAGCTATGTCTGGGATGAGAAATTAAAATCTTGTTTTTATTGAGTAGCTGTCAAAACATTCTTTCTGTATGTAAACACACAACAGTGTTTGACTAGTATTATAGTGAAATGTTCACTTGACTTAATGAAATATTCTTCACATCTTTCTCAGTGATGTGTTGCAATATTTCATTTTGAAGGTTATGGAAGAAGAGATTTTATGTAGTTTTTGGGTTGTTAGTTTTTTTTCACTGTCCTCCCTCACCCATTTGTTTGTTATTTGTTGTCCTTTCCAAAATTAAAGTTATGTTAATAGGGAAAAACAGCAGTAAGGGAGCAAAGGTTAAGTCAGGATTTTAGCTGTATATCTCAGTTCCTGAAAGGACCTGTAAACAATTGTCCAATACAGACTATTTATCTTTGGTACAGAAAGGACATTAATTTTTTTCCATTGCTCTCCTTTAGTTATGCATTTATTTATTTTTGATTTCTGCCTATTCAGCTCTTCCTTACATGCAATAGTTCTTCAGAAAACTGTCACTAATACCAGGATTGATTTTTTTAGGGCATTAAAAACTTGGAAGCAGGTGTTTCTGAGGATGTTCATGCTTTTCAGAAATACAAATTAAACTTGTCTATTCTATAACTTAAAGATTTTTGGGGGGATAAAAAAAGGTTTAAATGTTTTGGGTTTTTTTTTATTCATCAGGCAAGCTGCAGGGAAGATTAAAGAATGTTGTTTGAAGCTTGCTTCTTACTTGTTTATTGTATTTCTGTGTGTTTTAACAATGTAGAAGAGGTCTAGAATTTGAGTTTGTGATGCTTAATGGTTGTTTAGTGGAAAATGATAAAACTACGTTTTCTGTAGTTAATGATTTTTACTTTTTTTCACTCCAAACTTAATATCAGGGAACAATAGGAAAAAAATAGGAAAATAAAAATTGAAGTAGGTCTATAGTAAGCTACTTGATTTCAGTATAACTGGATTGTAAATAGCACAGTCTAAAATATTCTTCATATAGCTCTGTTCAAAGTGACAGTATTTCTCCATACATTGATAATCTGCTCTTATATCTTCCATTTATCCCCTGTCTCTCCCATACAACTGTCACTGATGTAGTAACAAATTAACAGAACGCTAAGGTTTTTTGCTATTTTTGGAATTTGGAGAAAACTATTCATGTCATGGTCTACTATTAAATATATACTGTTAACTTTTATCTCTGATTTGTCAAATCTCCTTAAGTATTTAAATTATATATAATATTCCCTCTTGTTCAAATTACATTCAAATTTAGTAGCTATTCAGAAGTAGCTCCTTGTCTTTGAACAATAGCAGATGCAAACCTTTCAAACTTTGGGTCAAACTGCACATTTGAAAACCATAAGCGACAGACGTACTGGAGTCCTTTGTAACCTTATTCAGGAAGACACATACTAGGAGGTTAAACTTGAGGGTGTCCTAGTGAAATCTCCCAGATAAAACTATACCCTCTGTTCCATAGCATTTCAAGAACAGTGTGTCATGGAACAAAGGTAAGCTCTGCAGTAGGTTCAACAAGGCCAAATGGCGGGTCCTGCACTTGGGTCACAACAACTCCATGCAATGCTACAGGCTTTGGGATGAGTGGCTGGTGAGCTGCCTGGCAGAAAAAAGACCTGGGGATGTTGGTCAACAGCTGGCTGAACATGAGCCAGCGGTGTGCTCAGGTGGCCAAGAAGGCCAACAGCATCCTGGCCTGTATCAGAAATAGCATGGCCAGCAGGACTAGGGAAGTGATCGTCCCTTTGTACTCTGCGCTGGTGAGGCCGCACCTTGAGTACTGTGTTCAATTTTGGGCCCCTCACCACAGGAAGGACGTTGAGCTGCTGGAGTGTGTCCAATGACAAGCAACAAAGCTGGTGAAGGGCCTGGAGCACAAGTCTGATGGGGAGTGGCTGAGGGAACTGGGATTGTTCAGCCTGGAGAAAAGGAGGCTGAGGGGAGACCTGATCACCCTCTACAACTGCCTGAAAGGAGGTTGTAGAGAGGTGGGGGTCGGTCTCTTCTCCCCGGTAACTAGCGACAGGGGAAGAGGAAACAGTCTCAAGTTGCGCGAGGGGAGGTTCAGGTTCGATATTAGGAAGAATTTCTTCACTATAATAGTCGTTAAGCATCGGAATGGGCTCCCCAGGGATGTAGTGGACTCACCATCCCTGGAGGTGTTCAAAAAACGTTTAGATGTGGCGCTTCGAGACATGGTTTAGTGGGTTTAGCAGGCATGGTGGCATCAGGTATACGGTTGGACTTGATGATCTTTGAGGTCTCTTCCAACCATAACGATTCTATGATTCTTTAATAAAGAGTATCTGTGAGTAGACCTTTATGAATTGACTTTCATTTCTAAAGTGTAAAACTTTTGCTCTGTTATTGGTAGTTTAACAGATTTTTACTTTTTTCCCTCTTCCTAGATTTTGGTGTTAGTGCATTTTTAGCAACAGGAGGTGATGTTACTCGTAACAAAGTAAGGAAAACATTTGTTGGTACTCCATGTTGGATGGCGCCTGAAGTAATGGAGCAGGTATTCCTAATGTTAAATGAAAATATTTTCAGTCTCTTAATTTTTGGAACTTGAGACATCACCACCTTTTTTTTCCTTTCTGATTCTCTTCCAGGTGCGAGGTTATGACTTCAAGGCTGATATGTGGAGTTTTGGGATAACAGCAATTGAGTTAGCAACAGGAGCAGCACCATATCACAAATACCCTCCTATGAAAGTAACAATTACTTTGTATTACTTAATGCTGTTAGCTGTGTTATTAATGCTGCTAGATAGGTAGCACTACTTCATTTTCAATATCAACTCAAGATATTTAAATATATGTATTCTGTGGAATATTTATTATCTTAATTTTTATATGTTTTGAATTAATTTTGCTTACGGTACCTCTTTTTTGGGTTTACTGTAGGTGTTAATGCTGACGCTTCAAAATGACCCTCCCACTTTAGAGACAGGTGTAGAGGACAAGGAAATGATGAAAAAGTATGGCAAATCCTTTAGAAAACTAATTTCATTATGCCTTCAAAAAGATCCTTCCAAAAGGTAAGTCATTATTGCCATGTACAGTGGAATTATTTTTTAAAATACACAGACTACTTAAAGTTCCAGTGTTTAAACATCATCTTTAAGTGTATGATTTGAATTTTGTAAACAGCAGCCTTCAGTCATCTTCATCTGGGGAGAAGAAATTGCCTCTTAATTGTCGCTTAAGTTTTCTTTTTCAGGGTGGTTAATTTATTTATACTTAAATATACTGTTGAATTAAACTGTGATCAAACAAAAGTCCTTGCTCTACATCTTAATCTCCTATCTGAGGCAAGATGTATTGTGCATAAGTCTAACATGATTGTTCAGATTGATCAGACAGAACTGTGGGTAACCAAACATATCAGTCTCTTGGCCTTTAAAATAAATTAAAAATAAATGAATGATTTTATGTTGAGTTTGTTTGCTTCTTTTGTGACATAAGCTTAGTATTGTCTTTAACTTGGATATTTCCAGAGAAAATTACTTACTAAGAGGTATTTCTTTTTACTGTAAATTTAGGATCTCCAAGCTTGCTTATGAGCTTTCCTTGTGTTTATGTAAGCAATTGCATGTCATAGTATCTTTGTGATTTGTTCTTTCTTGTGTTTTGTGAATGGGATAGCCAAGATGATGAAAGTATTAAATGTCTATTCCAAAGCCATTGCTGAGGCCCCAAGTTCCCAGAATGATTAATTTATTTATCCTTTATTCATTTTTATGCAGACCCATTTTTGTAGGTTTTTTTTTGCTGAAAAGTCAGAGGAGGCACATTCTAATTAACATTATTTCCTAAGGGTATTTAATATATCACTTTCTTAAGAGTTTCAGAGCTGATATTTCTGGGAAAAAAGATTGTTCTGAGAAAGCAATCCTGATTGAGTACTGTGTGGGTCTTTTATAGTGAGTACTTCACTGATGTCACGCTAGTTTAAGTCCAAGATGTTGTAGGGACTCAAGTTGAAAAGGTGACAGCAGCAATACTAGAGACCAGCTATAATTAAGAAAAAAGATTATGTGGCAACATCTTTATTCTTGAAATCATTCAAATTATTTTTTTCACTGAAGGGTCATTTGTGTACTGTTTTTCAGATTCCCAAACCCCTTAGAATTGATGGTCTTAGTAGCAAGTCTTGATGCTCTAAGCTTAGCACTAGAGTTTGACTGCTTACAGATGATTATTCAGAACACATTTCATTCTTAAGTTTCTTGAATTGATGGTCTTAGTAGCAAGTCTTGATGCTCTAAGCTTAGCACTAGAGTTTGACTGCTTACAGATAAGAATGAAATGTGTTCTGAATAATCAAGTTTCTTTTCGTTTCCAGTGTCCAGAAATTTTCAGGGCAAGATTAAATTGGTATGAAAACACGAGAAGTAAATAATTAAAATGGTTTTCCTTCTCTCCTTGAGTACATAATGCTGAGTTACCTGATTATGACATCAGTGTTGAAACATTAGTGTTTAATTATGATAATTTATTACACTTGTACTTAAACATGTGAAACATCTTCATACTCAGGATTGCCTTTAATTGAATGATTAGACCAGCAGATAGGTGATTAGATCTGTGTACTAGTTAGAATAACTGAGGAGCGAGTGTCCTTATATTGTGGGGTCATCGCTTTTTTTTTATGTTTCTCCCAAGCCAGGATTTAATTTTGAGTGGAGATACCTCCATAGTCATCATGTCAACTGTGGGGGAAGTGCCTGCTATCTGTGGCAAATTCTAGGACTGACATTGCACTGTTGTTGTCTCAAACCATGATGTTTTTCTTTTGGGGATCTGTGTGTGGGTGTTTCTCTTTCCCCCCAGTGCAAAGGATGCTGCTTACGGTCCTCAACTGCAATTCACTGCCACGGCCTGTGTGGAAAACAGGCCCAGAAAGCATGTCCAGATCAGTTCAGAGGTGTCTGGCATAATTAATGGTAGAGGAATGGAGAACACTAGTTTGGATAAAACTTACTAAGAATCTAGCTATTAACTATGCATATTATGAGATGTGATGATACTGGATCACTGAAAGTTGTCTTAACTTTAAGTGTTAATTTGAGATAGAACTTTAAAACTTTGAGACAGAAGCTGTTTGGGGTTTTTTTTGGTTTTTTGGTTTTTTTTTTTTTTTAAAGTTCCACTTCCTCTTTGCTCATCCAGGGTTTATGTGTGAATTACTGCTAAGCCTGGTGGTCTCCACAGTACCTCTAATAAGAACTCCTTTATTGTAGAGTTGGTGCTTTGGAGGAGGAGTAAAATAGGTGCTCTGTGGAACTACTGTCTATGTCTAAATTGCACGATTTTTGTTGATGTCAGGAGTTGTTTCATTATTTCTGGCAGGAGTGAGTTGATATGTACCTACACGCTACTTACTACTCTTTTCTTCAATTACTCATCAAATGTGTCCTCAGGGAAGTAAACCGGTTCAGATTTTGGGGACTTTTTTGAGACTGAAATGTTCCAAATTGAAGCTTTCCACTGTCTTATCTAGTTTGTGCTATATCCAATCTCTTGCTTTAATTCAAATGGAAAACTATGGCAGATGTTGCCTCTGTTTATTTAGAAATGATGGATCTTGGAGATTTAGGCTTCCCTAAATTTAGCTGTGTCAAAATTAGTCTTGGATAGTGGTATGGGCTCCTAATGGAAAGGATGAAAAGAACCTGGAGGATTTTATTTCATCCCAAGAGATGCTTCACTTTCTCTCCAGAGTCTGCTTCAGTACTAGAGTCTGGCTTTGGCTAGATAAGTAGCTTTTTAGATCCATGAAGCTAGAGGAGACAGATCCTGTTGTTAGAATCACTTCAGTAGCTGTGAGATTGTGATTATGTGTTGAAAATGTCAAAAATGTGAACTTGATGATGATGGGAAGAGAGAGACTTGAACAGAACTGCAAGTAAAAGTTAATTGTCTAGGTTTTGACCTTATAACTGTTGCTTTGATTTTTATTTGTCTCTTTGGTTAGAAGGTGCTCCTGTTTGACTCTCTGTGTGGTTTATGCATCATGTTAATAGTGTCAGTGTAGTTTCTCATGAATACCTGCTGACATCAATGAAGGAAAAATGCCAGTAGCAGATATTGATACTACAATTTGGAAAATGTAATTATTCTTTTAGTGCTGTGGAGAAAAGTTCAGTTGCATTCATAAAGTCACTTGGAGAAGAACATGATACCCGACTTGTTTGTTTGTTTCTTTTAAGGGTAAAATGCATTTGTGTTGAAAGAAAAAGGGGAAAATTGGCAACTTAGAGACTGACTTTTTTTCCCCCCCTTTTTTTTTTTGTATTTTTGCCGTAGAGAGGCTTAATTTTTTCGTGTGGTAAGTGAGTACGTGTGAATTAATTCAGTAGCTATTATCATTCATTCCCCATTCATACAGTACTAATTCAAAAGTATTAGAGACGTACCATTTAACTAACGTCTTGTACTGTATTCACTGAGAGGGGTCTTTGTTTTCTGTTCTAATTTATTATTGATCTTTCAGGCCCACAGCAGCAGAACTTTTAAAATGCAAATTTTTCCAGAAAGCCAAGGTAAAATGTTTAACCCTATGAATAAATTTTGCTCTGCCTTAAAATCTACATGAAATTTCTTCTTTC
This sequence comes from Cariama cristata, assembly GCF_000690535.1. Taxonomy (NCBI): domain Eukaryota; kingdom Metazoa; phylum Chordata; class Aves; order Cariamiformes; family Cariamidae; genus Cariama; species Cariama cristata. The sequence continues at coordinate 20,397 of NW_009620933.1, read as the reverse complement.
CTTGTATTGATTTTTAACTTACCAAATGTTGGCTTTGCAGAATAGAGAATACCTGATTGAAAAGCTTCTCACTAGAACGCCTAATATAGCACAAAGGGCAAAAAAGGTGAGTATATTCACATCTTTTTCTTGATTGGTATGCAAGAGAAAGCAGGGACTGTTCAGTTATCTTGTATTTCATTTGACTGACTGAGCCATTTAGTTATGCAGTCCTTCAAAGACAGTGACTCTTGAATGAATGGTTTCTGCATCCTAGCTTTCTCCAGGAAGCCCTAGGGCATTTTGACTTCCTTTCTGGCCTTGCCAAAATGATACATGGTGTTTGTCATCATACATGATATGGTGTGTTTCTGCTTCCTTTTAGAAAGCTACAGGTGAAATGGTTGTGCAAATAAAAATTGATCTGTGTGCATATAGTTTCATAAACTGCAGAATTCATATCTTCATTGATCACCTAGAGAATGGGTGAAGATACTATAAATGCTATTTATTGAGGACTACCTGGTCCTTTGGATCATTTCAAATGTGATGCCCAAATGTATGGAAGCCTGGTCCAAACTCTGCAAGAGTGCTACTGAGTTACTCAGACCAGTGGAGCCTTATCCCACAGGTGATGGAGTTAAGCCCATAGCTATAGCATATGCTGGTGTTTCTCCGGTGCCTTTGGCACTTGCATGAATGAGCTTACCAGGTGATGTGCAGCAGAACTAAAATAAAATGTAATTTTTAAGAGGCTTAACAGGTAAGTATTTTAAAACTTAAGTATGCAGCAAACTACAGTTCATTAGAGCTAATAAACAGGAATGAATGTAGACTCCTGCTTGTTGTGTGCGAGAAATTACAGAACTCCCTTTCTGTGGTGACTTAACTCACCATGTCTTTTCAGTATGAGGAACCTGCTCAGAGATTGCTGAGCGTCTGCAGGTGGCAGGGTAGTGTGCTGGGTCCAGCTTTCTAAAAGCAGGCTTTCTGGCATATTTCGAGGAGCGTGCTTCAGAAAGGAACTATTTCAGCCTTTGTTGGCACATCAGTTAGGCTTCAGTTACCTGGACTGGCACTTGGAAGATTTTCTGTTGTCTTTCTGAATATTGGTTTGACATAATTCTACAATGCTGAAATGTTCCTACAGCTGGTGCTTATACTTGGAAGAGACTGTCAGCAAGATCTGAATTATTTAAGTTCCTTCTAATCTTCTTTTAGGTGGAAGTAATTTGGGAAATCAGTGGCAATGATCGGGCTTTGTGAGATGCTGGAGTAGAAAGCTGGAATGAGAGGGCTTGTAGAAAGGGTAGTGTGCTGAGCGGGTTGTATCTGCAAGGTGCAGAGGAAGGGTTGGAGTAGTTTAGCTGTTTGGCCATGTGGTGGCAGCAATGCCCACATAAAAATATTCTTTAACTAGGGGAAAACTCATATCTTGTTTTTCATTTTACATCTTGGGCCATACAGGAGTAGTTTAGACATGTTCTAGTACCAGCTAGGTTTCTGATAGATCATGTGCCTCATGAGATTCGTCTCCCAGCTGTGTCCTCAGGTCAACTTTAGAGACTGCATGTTAACTCATATATGCATGTACATATACTTATTTCTTTAAATAACTTAGCATCTGGAATTGCAAAATGAATGCAACCTCCCATACACGATCAGAAACAGTTTTCTGAATGACTTTTTGGACAATTATTTCTAATTTGGAAGAGGCGTGATTCTTAGGAAATCAAAGCTGTCCAGTACTAGAGACTAATTAATAGGTCTTTTAATTACAGCATAAATGGAAGAAATATTTAGGTTTTAGCTAGTGAAAATGCTAAATTATTTATATTTTAGAAGGACACAATATTAAAATTCATCAGGGATTTAAAATTTAATTCATTTGTTACAACTATGCATGTAGCTGCTGTTTTAATGTACCATAAAATATAAATGTATTTGAATATTAAAACTGTGGGGTTTTATTTAAAAAAGCTTGTGTAGGTAGAGTTTGGCTGCTCAAACATTAGCATGTAAAATATCTAAGAGGTCACTCTTGGAAGAAGTAACCCCTGTAATGGAAAAAAGAGTGTCACTAGGGCAAGAGATGGGAAGGAGCTGGTGTCATCACTGCTTAAATTGTCTTCTGTAGCACTTGGTGTGAAATGCCTATAACTACTGATCTGTAGCACTACTGCTAGCACAGATGTCAGATCTGCCCTGCAGTAATTTAATTTTCCTTGCATTTAACACATCTATAATTATTTTGCCTTGTTGCCCAGAACTCCAGCCTTAGTTTAGTTTTAACTTTAAATTATTTTCTATTGACATAGTGTTCTCGTGTTTTGCTTCTGCTTTTACAGCTTGTATGGCAACTGTTTTGACTAAATATGAGTTCAGGTCTGTTTATGAAATCCTGAAAGTGGATACACATGGTCTTGTATGTGTGAGGAAAACATTTCATGCTGTAAAGATGTGTCCTGTTTTAAAATCCAGTTTCATAATTAAATGACACCTACATTGTGTGTTTAAAATACTGTTTGTTTAACATTAGAGTTGTAAAGTACATCTTTGTGCACATATTCCCCCTGTGCCAGTGTTTCCGTATTTGCTTTTAATTCTGCTAATTTTGAAATGATGCCCTTCTTCCTGACCCTATCTTAGTAATTAAGGATAACACTGAACCTCTTCTGGAATTGACTTGCCCAGGAGGAACATATCTTGCCTCTTCCTGTGCAGAACCTGCTTAAGTATATAATGGTACTGATCCACAGAAATGAGTGTTACACCATGCAACTTCTTACTGGCAATTCTGGGTTTCATTAAAGTGACTACTCACTTGTGAGGGCATGGCTAGTGTCAAGAAGAACTGGAGAAAAGGCTGTGGTGAATGGTCCAAGCTCAGTGCGTTGTGGTAAGCAGGGACATGCTCTGAGGCCATACTTTTGTAGTTGATAGAAATGTGAGAGCCCTGATTGCAGCTTCTGCCTTGTTAGGTGGTGTGATGGTAGAGCAGCCTGCCCTGTCCTGTTTGGATGGATACTGTGTACATCCCTGTTATACAACAGCTTAGCAGGAGTTTAGATACAGTATCTATTAACATGTGTTGAAGTAGTTTTGAACTGAATGCCAAGTCATTTCATTTGTGATTAGAATTACTGTATTGGAATAGAGGAAATTTGAAAGAGCTTCCAGAATTCCACAGTCAGTTTTGAAATCTTGTCACACTAAAAAATTAATTACAACTGTAAGTACTCTGTATGCCCAAAGACCCTGGGTCAATTTTGTGGTTTTATTATCCTGTTTCTTTAATTTTGAAAATCTCCTACATGACTGCCACTTTTACAAAGTGAACAGGGAAGAAATGTGTATCTGCATTTCATTTTATTGCTGTCTGAAGTGCTGCTAGTAAAAAAAAAAACACCAAACAATCTGAGTAATAATTGGGCTGGAATTCTATTTTTGGGAAGTTGGTATTGCTCTGCACTATTAATAGAAGCTCTTTAGAGCTCAGAGTTGTAAGTTACTGGGAAAAACCTGTGGCAGCTTAAAGAGATGATTAGTGTGAATGGTACCAGTTTTTATTAAAACTTCAGTAGAAATACCCTTACTGATGGACTGGAATTCCAGTTCTGCAGTACAGCTAATTTAGGGAAATGATAATGTTAGTTATAGAAGAAATTAACAATCCCCTACTTTTAATGAGGAAAATATCATTAGATCCTAGATTTCTTGGGCAACTCTAACAGCATGAGTGCACCTCAGCAAGACATACATATGCAACATTTCCTAGTTTCAGTAACGGATTTAATCTAATAGATAGACCTCACCAATGATGGGCGTTAGTTCAGCTGGACTCCCAGACCTTTTGAAAAGCAGAGGGCAACATTAGTTTGGGCTCAGATTATTAATAAAAATGTATATTCATTGCTATGATTCTTTATAGTTTAAGAAATGCTTATTTCATTAATGCTGATGTATAAAGAGAAGGGACGTGCTATACTGGAACACTTTTTCTGTAAAACAGCGGCTGAACTGTAATTACGTATTTGACAAGGCTTTGTGTGGGGGAGGCCCCTCCATTGCAGAGGATTAATTGTTCAGTTTACCCAGAACAGTGCTACAAATGAAAAAAAATAGTGCAACTGTTTATATTGTTGGATATTACTAGAAAAAATAGAGGAGAAATTAGCATTCAGACTATGTTGGGTTTTTTGCTTATTTTCAAGAAGTTGTTGGAAGTAAAACTTAATGGAAACACTTCTTCCATAAAATGTAAATTTGACAAAAATTCACATAATCAGAAAGCAGTGCCTGTGTTAGTGGGTAGTAGAAGTGGAAAGTGTTTTAAAGGATAAACTCATGCAGTTGCATCAGCTTTGTTTTAACATTTAGGATAAAGGAAAAAAGATTGCTGTCAGCATTTCTGCCAGGTATACTTAAGTACAATTGTGCCATAAGATACCAGAAATGTCACCGAGTATATATGGGTTTGTGCATCCTTTCTTTCGTAGGGTCCTTTTTCCATCTGTATGGAGTTTGTGAGGTTGGATTTTGTGCCCTCTCAAATGGAGCTAATCTAGTACGGAATAGATGAGCTTTAAAACAAAACTATGGAATAGTTGGTTCGATTGGGTATCTTTGTGCTCCAGATGGCCGTAAGCTTTTCTGCAGTAACTTGTATTACTTGTTATGGTAGGGTTTAAAAGCTCACACATGATTCATCTTAATCATTAAAAAGTAACCCTCTTCTGTATTGGATAGTGTTTTGCAGATCATGGGTTATCATGGTTCAACTTCACAATTTATTTGTGCGGTGAATGAGTCTCTGCTCTTGTGCAACAGCATTGATCTGCTCATTAGCTAATGTTGTGTTTGTGACCTGTTGACTTGTTAAAAAATGTATAGAAGCTGGACTAACATGAAGTTGGTGTATAATGAGAACTTTTCTGATTAGACCAATAGCCTTAAGTATTTGGCATTTATCTAAGCTGTTGAAATTTTCAGTACTGGAGTAGGGTTTCATTACTGTGAAATTCAAGTGTAGTATATTCTTAAAGGTGCTGCTGAAGGACTGACTCCTGGTTAAGGAATCAAGGCAGAATAAAGAAAGTCCAAGTGTGCATGATGCTGGTGGTAGATTCTTTGATCAGGAAGTATGTCATGTAACTAACCAGACAATAATCCTTTTTTGTTGTCCTGTTTTTTAATGATTTTGTTTTCTGTCTGTTGCTGAGAATGTGCAGGAAGGTGCTGGTTTTACCTGTTTGCCTTCTGAGAAATGAAGCCTCAAACACTTCACTTGCATGACACCCAAAACCAGATTGCCTCTCCTGGATTTGAAATGGTGTCCTAAGTGGAAGGTGACTCAATGGAATTAGGTGTTATTAAATCTGTTCCCAGTCTGTAGGCTAAGTCAGTATTTTGTCGATGCAGGCAGCCACAGCTTGCTAGGGTCACCTGAGTGTCATGAGATTTCCCACTGTGCGCTCTTGGGCAAGGTGGTAGAAGAAGCCTTTCTGCCTGTCTTTGTTCATAAAAGTAACGAGGAGTTTTGGGAGGATGTGGAAGTGTGTGTTACTTGTGAGTTTGTACATTTTTGGGAAGTTTGTCAGGGAGGTTGTGTGGAGAGATGAGTTACAAAGAGGATTCTGTAAATGCAAGGTGGCTCAGCGTTGCCATCTGTTACCATTTGCTGAAAGACTAATGGAACAGCTATGTGAGAATTTTTCCTTTCGTATGGAGAGTTCAAATCTTTAGCCTTCCTAGTTCTAAAAAAAAAATAAAATTGAAGGAATTAAAAACAATAAAACCAAAGGAGCCCAGGCCCAACACTCTGGAGAAAGTGAAAAGTAAATAAATACATTTTCCTGGTTAGACCTTGTAAAGCTTTTAGAAGTACAACACAAAAAGATTAGATGCCATTTGTTTTGACACTCACTCCCCTGCACTTGTACTTGATACTGGTGATATTCTTAAAGTTCCTGGCGAGAACTGCAAGGGAAGTACAGGCGAAGCAGGACACCCTTGAGATTATGTGACCCAGTAGTGTTATGGGGGACTTAATTTAGCTGAAAAGTGCTCTTGGCTTAAGAAGTTGAAATTACAGCTGGAGCTGAGAACTCCAAGCTTTTAATCGGGAGAGGTAATGTAAGGCTAGCAGAGCAGAAAGATGGACTGGAATAGTAATAGTTCAGATGCAGAGTCCAGTTTCTGTTTAGCACTGAAAAGCAGCTCCACGATAAGATTATTCAAACTGTGCATCTGCAGGTAAACGTAAAGTTAGATAGTATATGAAGTGAAAGGGGCAAAACGTCAAGTGGATGACAACGCTGTGTGCATCCCAGCTGTGCTGGATGGGAGTCGCAGCCAACAGAGGGAGAGGGCAGCCGCGCCTGGCGCTCGGTCTTTCCTGCGCCATGGAGTTCTGCAGGGTGGGAGAGTGTTGCTGCTAACAGAGCAGCTCTAGGTCTGTGATTTTAAATGCTATAACCTGGTGGAATGCATGCTGCTTCTTGATACCTAGCTAAAATACAAACGCTGGGTTTTTATAAAGTTGGATTTTATAAAAATTGCAGATTTATGTTTGTTATTTTCATGTTCATTTGTAACTTTTTGGAGATCTGTGCTCCAATTTTCATTTTGTTACCTTAATTGTTTTTAAAATGCTGATTATAAAAGGAGGATCCAGTGATCCCTCTAACTTTTAGAGAGCTTTTAGTAGCGATTCACCATTGTGGTGCCCATTCATCTGAGCAGCCAGGAAAGATAACCAGAAACTCTAAAGATCTGGATCTTTATATTTCTTCTTAATTTTTCGGAGTATAAAGTTACTTTGCCAATTTTCTGTATTTTTGATTGGCTTCCGTTGATTCCTGCAGGTGCCTTCTTGGCTTTCACACTTTCATTTGATTGGGGGGGGCGGGAGGAGGAGGGCAGGCAGGGAAAAGAAAGAGGATACAAAAGAGCCTCTCTCTGCACTTACGAATTAGCCATGTGGTCATGCCTGATAGCCCGTTCGGGATTCCTTGTTTTTGAGGTGAAGTGTTAACTTTCAGTAAACAATGCAACTCCTCCGCACAATTGACTGAAAACATACTCCTCAGCAGAGGTACACGTTCATGCCTGAAAGGACTATTGTTAAAATGTGAATTAAAGAATTATTTGCAGTTAATAATGTTCAGTAATGAGATTTATATAGTGGAAATAATAAATGGAGAAATAAAGTCTGAAAACCAAAAACAATTACTAAACTTGCACTGGAGTTTCTGCAAAATGCTGCAATTTCTCAAAACTCGGGCTGGAGCAGAGATAACAAGTGTGTTGCAGTATTTATGTAAGACCTCATGGTTTTGGAAGGCAGAATTAGGAGCGTAGGGAATTACCTGCACTTGTTTACAAGATGTTTAGGTGACAAAATAGCCTCTCTAGTTTGAGCCGCTACAGTTTGCTGTCTCTAAGCAACGTTATCCCAGCAAGAGAAGACTCTTGCTGTGAAAGAGTAAAAGGAGGGTGGCTTTGGACAGGGAATCCCCTGGAGTGGGTGGGGAGTTGGTACACTGAGCATCTGTACCCATTTTTCAGCATCTCCTCTAGAGATGTAGGAATGTACTCCCTCCTTCTCCCTCTCTTCAGCTTTTAATGGCTTTGTTTTCCTCTCGCTGATTGCTCCACTGTGTTCCATTTCTAAATTGTGAGTGTAGGTAAAGATTTCATGGCAGTCTTCTCAATTGATGGCTCTGCCTTCAGATGTCATGCTCATCATCATGTGAGCAGGATACTGTTTGTGTTTGGCTATAAAAATAAACCAGCGTCGTAAATATTTAAAGCAAATGGTCTTTTGGATTTTTTAACAGATTTTTGTTCTTTGTTGACTTGTGCTGTTATCCCTTAAAAAAGTTTGCTCTTCAAGAGCCAGTAGAGAGCGCTGAAGAAGTTTCCTTTATACAATACTCACATGAAAGAAAATGTAGTGATCTTACGTTTCTTGACTTTAAGTTGCCAGTGTGATTGATTCCAACAGTGAGTAGAACTGGTAATTTACACAGTGGTGAAGATTCCTGTATTTCCAGTTCTTACAGGTGTCTTTTTGGTTTTTGCAATACTTTGAGCTTCATTAAGGAAGAAACAAATATTTGCAAGTTTGCATCAGTGACTCAGATTTTCCATATTGAGTTATTCCATTGAAGATAATTATAAATGTTCCATAAACATGACATTGTACACTTCAGAGCAAACAATAAATAGCTGCTTTGGAAGGGTGTGCTGGATAGCTGTAAATATATATTTTAATTCCAACAAATGTACAGTTTAAATTTTTGAAGAAAATGATTGTGAGATCAAAACATGATTTATGAAAGCTTGATCCCAAAGTAAATTAAATGGTTTTGACCATTATTCTAATACGAAATTTTAAATGGGATAACAGTTTCTTTCAGTGTTACCATGTTTTGCAGACAGCAGTTGTATTTGACTTGGAATTGAAGGATTTGATGTTCCTGTATCTTTCTAGTGAGGTAACAGATACATATGTGAGAATATTCTCTGCTCTTGCCTTTACTGACTCAGTACATACCACCTGAAGTGCTAATGACACCTCATTTCCTTCCACAGTAAGGTCAACCTGGAATACTGAGCTTCAGACCCTTCAGACTGAGACTTTAGGGCATGGGAGATATGTACACCAAATAATGTGTTTGCTTCCTAGGAGCTTCCCTGTGTTCTTCAGTCAAAAAGTTCTGTTGTTTCGCATAGGGAATATACACACCAGAAATGTCTAAAGACATTTTTCAGGAACTGCAAAACCTTAAATCATCTGTGTCCTTTCAGTCAGCAATTTGGACAAAACCTAAGCATGGTTGTACAATGTAGAGAGGCAATAACAATTCATTTGATGTAGAGTATGAATGGTAACTTTTATCCTTTACCTATCCTTCTCTGCATACATGAATTTTTTCCTCCGGGAAAGTTTCTGTGGCATGTGGTTGTGGGCAGTGAAGTAGAGGTCTTGAATCGCTTCATACCACAAAAAGTGTAATGCAACAAACCTCTCCAGTTCTTGTAAAGGGAAGGAGTTTATGTAGTCTTGAGTGATGGCTTGCACATCTCAATTTTTATTCTGAGATGAGTTTAAGATTAGTGTCTAGTCCTGAAAGGCCAGTTGCAGTTATCCCAGAACTAGTTTCTATGCCAGATTAAATTTTTGCTGTCAAAGCAGTATCTTAGGCCTGCCTGTGCTTTTAAAAAAAACAGCCCAAAACCAAAAAAACAACCAACAAAAAAAACCCCTCCACCCCCCACCCCCCCCACGCTTCTGTTCCTGCATATGAATATGAAACACTTAAAGTTCTAACTTCTTTTCCAAGTAGGAAAAAAGCAAAGAAAAAGAGGAAGGCGTTTTTCCCATGATTGTATTTGCGGTATGCAGAGTGGCTTAAGAGGAGGGGATGCTAACACCAAACTACTGTGATATCTTAACATCTTTTGAGTCTTATAAAGCAGAAATGCCAGGGTGTTATTTTAGACGGGTAGTGGTACATCACATTAATAATGATAGTCTGCATAAGTCGTGGTGAGAAAAAACAAGGTTCCCAATTGCATAAAGCACATTCAGGTTTGCAGAAGTTTTGTGGCTTGCATTAGAATAAAAGTGACAGTTTGCGTTATAATGAACTGAGAGGAATTTAAGAATGGGCAGCAGTGAAGGGATTATGATGTTCAGATGACCTGTGAGACTGGGTTGGATGGGGACTAGCCTTCTCTTGAGGAAGTGCCTCAACTCTTGAAGAAAGGATGATGTGTACATGTGGGAATTCATGCTCTGTTTTGGACCTGAGTTTTTTGGGTGGTTTTTTTTTTTTTTTTTTCAGAAATGTGATTCCAGTGTAGATATTCTTACGCAAAAAGACTGATGTTCTTTTGCATGAATATACATTGTAGAAAGTGACTTCTCCATGGTCTGCCTTTTACCTCAAGTGCTAAGCTGTGATCAAATGTCTAACTGTTTTAAGCAAAAGGCTTGTGCCATGATTGGATAAATATGATGATATGCTGATTTCCTTCATTGCATTGGAATGCAAATAAACGCATAGAGGTGGGAATTGAAATTTGATTTTGTATCTTACGAAACCTTCAGGAAAGGTGTACAAGATGGCTAAAGGTAAAAATTATAAAATCTGATTGCTCTGCAGGCTTAAGATGTATATGGAAGGAACTGGCCTGGTGGTTTTTTTGAGAGGAAAAAATACACAGAGCAAAATGTTGTGCTAAAACCAAAACTGTGTTCAATAATGTCATTATTCTTCCTGTAAGATGACTGGCATGGTAAATAGCATTGTACTTATGAAGTTGTATGAGAAGTGAAGCTCTTAGGACTTCTGATTAAC
>NW_009620933.1:9755-10033 GCF_000690535.1 Cariama cristata | reverse complement strand
GGGGTTGGGGACCAAAAAATCCTCACTTTGTCAGTTACCAAGTAATATTGGCACTTTAAAGAGTAATTCAGCATATCTGTTCTATAAGAACTTCTGGGATCTGTGTAATGGGGGAGTCCTGTCTCCTATAAGAACCATTACCACAGCGTTAGGAAAGGGTGAAGATATATAGCATCAGTTGACTGGTCTTTTCTGCCTGAAGGTCAAATCTGTGTTTTCACTAGGACAGACTGCAGAAAATGGAAAAGATGAGGTGTTTAAATAACCAACTTGTCATC
>NW_009620933.1:0-9740 GCF_000690535.1 Cariama cristata | reverse complement strand
TGCTCTCTGGGGCACGTGGGATTGTGTATCTCTTGAATACTGTACTAGATGTAGCTGAAGGGCATCAGTGGTAAAATAAAAGGCAATTTTATCTCCAGAAAAAGCTAAGCTAGTTCATTTGTTGGACTGCAGTATTTCCAGAAGGATGTGGGGTTTTTTAAGGGGGGGGGAAGAAAAAAATATGAATTGCCTTCTGCAGATATGCAAGTGCTAAAAATGGAGAACAACACTGACTGTTGTCTGGTTAGAAATTAATAGGGAGCAGTGTCAGGATTCCACAAAGACTTTTGCAGATGTGTTTTAAATGGGTGGGGTCTACACATTTGCCTCTCTCCAGGAATTCAGAAACAAATTACATTTGAGCTCTAACTTACCTATATATGGAGGGTGGCAAGGCACCATCCATGTTACTGAAATGTTTAATACTCATTAATGCCATCAGTTTTGCTTACACAAATGCATCTTACTTACCATACTTTCAGATCACTGTACTCCTTTGTGGAGCAGAGTTAAATATGTTTTAAATCTACCCGGAACTCCATCCCAAATATTCATTTGCCAGAGACTTTAATAGGAATAGATTAAATAGTTGGGATAGTAGGAAAATCAAGATTATTAGTTCAGTCGTCATCTTGTAGAATGAGGAAAAAGACAATAGATGCATAATATTACTCTTACTGAAGAAAGGGATTTTTAATGTGGTCTTGATCATGTGCTGTACCATATATGGATTGCAGTAATGTTTTATGTCTGTATGCATTGGTATCCCACAGTGTGTTGTTTTTATGTTTTTTAAAAATTAGGCATTGAAATAAAATACTAAATCTGTAAGTGGGCCCGGTTTTTTGCTGTTTTGAGTAGTTGTGAATAAGGAACTAGAAAGATCTTAATATTCAGAAAATGTTCATTCCCTTCCTTGTCACCCTACAAAAATAAACTTGTAAAGAGATTGCAGAAGCAAAAGAATCAGTGATGAATAATAGATTCTTCTTTCCCCAGTCTCTAACATCTACATATAGCAAGCACATCAGTGCCTAGAAGACAGCAATTTATGTTTTGCTTCCTTATGCTGTAGCCTGCTTTTCATCAAGCTTTGGGAAATGTGGGCAGCTTCAACATTCTGATGCTGGAGTTCTTTCTCTGTCAGGCTGATTTGGGCAAACCTTTGGTGGATGGGATTTACAGTTGCCCTGTTCATCTCGTTAAGCAGACATTCTCCTGGAAAGCTGATGCATGCTATTCTTGCCTGGGAATGTTAAATTATCTGTATCCTGCTATAAAAGGGTGAGGACAAATAGTTCTGTCAGCAGCTTAATTTATTCTTAAATCGTTGTGACTCTGGTGTATACTGGAATAGCCTTCACCAGCACGAACATATACAACAACAATAATAATATGATGCTTAATATTTTTGTGGTAGTCATGATTTTTTCACTGACTAGATTGTCCAAGCATTCTTTGTTGTAGCTGATGTTCATAATGTCTTTCTTCTAAAGCTGTGGTAATGTTGGCTGTGACTTGTTAAGTTTTTCCTCTTACAAACTGCTTTTGGTTGTAGATTACAATGTTCTGAGCTGCTTTTGTGTTGCAGTTTAAATGCCAGTCATTCAGTTTCATTTTTTTATTCCCTGGTGTTCTTCTGATTTATGTGAAATATGTTTTCTAATACGTGTTAATTTGTCTTTGTAAGGCTGAAGGCTTTCATTGTTTACTTTATTAGCTAAAGTTATGATTCAGTTTAGTTCCTATTTTGGAAGGAGCATTTAGGTTTTTAAAACAATAAAACCCAAATTAGAATTGAGCATGATTTAATTTTTAATAGGATTTTATTTCAAGCAATGTATGGGAATGCTATTTCTTAGTGGTCTGTAAAACACCATCAACACTATAAATAACATGCAATTAATAATCCTGGTAGTGATTAAAATTTACTATACTTTCTTTCCGAACAGGTGTGGTTTTTTGGCCAACTCACTTTCTACCACTTCATTTAGATGCTACAAAAGTGAACGAGAACAATCCCTTTTTGGGCACGTCTCTGGTCTGGTCAGAGAAGCCATGCTCTGCAGAGGCCCTCAGGGCCGATCTGCCCCCGTGCTTGAGCAGTTTGCTTTAGTATCAACAGGGCATTTCCCTTTCCCTATGAAATATTTACTGAGACATTTGAAGAACTATAGGAGGAATAACCCCATGCACTGGTATGGGCTAGGAGTTGACCTGCTGGAGATCAGCTCAGCAGAGAAGGACCTGGGAGTCCTGGTAGACAACAAATCGACCATGAGCCAGCAATGTGCCCTCGTGGCCAAGAAGGCCAGTGGTGTCTTGGGGTGCATTAGAAGAATGTGGCCAGCAGGTCGAGGGAGATTATCCTCCCCCTCTACCCTTGTGAGGCCACATCTGGAGTACCGTGTCCAGTTCTGGGCCCCCCAGTTGAAGACAGACAAGGAACTACTGGAGAGGGTCCAATGGAGGGCAACAAAGATGGTGAGGGGACTGGAGCATCTCCCTTATCAGGAAAGGCTGAGGGAACTGGGTCTGTTCATCCTGGAGAAGGGTGAGAGGGGGTCTCATCAGTGCTTATAAATTCCTCAAGGGCAGGTGTCAAGAGGATGAGGCCAGACTCTTTTCAGTGGTACCTGGCAAAAGGTTAAGTGGCAACGGGCACAAACTGAAACTCAGGAAGTTCCATCTTAATATGAGGAAGAACTTCTCTACTTTGAGCGTGACAGAGCACTGGCACAGGCTGCCCAGAGGTTGTGGAGTTTCCTTCTCTGGAGATACTCAGAACCTGCCTGGACACAATCCTCTGCAACTTGCTGTAGGTGAACCTGCTTTGGGAGGAGGGTTGGATTGGATGATGTCCAGAGGGCCCTTCCAACCCCAGCTATTCTGTGGTTCCATGATTCTGTGAACTATCGATGTTGTGTATTTTGACTAAAGATGATGGAGAAATTGCATTTGTATAGATACCATGTGCAATGCAAAAGAACTTCTTCCGTATTTTTGTAGAGCTACAAGAAGTTTGTTTCAGTTTCATGCTCTGTCTCTGATTTGCTTTGTGACCTTGGATAAATCACTTCATTTGTCCACTTCTTTATTTCCTTGTGTAAAATGGGAGGCCTGTACCAGGATATCAGGAGAAATATATAGAATATTCTCAACTGCTGTAATGCTGTAATCATTGGGGTGAAACACAAGCATGCTGCCCTTGATATCAGTCTTCCACTAGTATCTCAAATGATAACCAGTAATGAAATTCCAAATATTTACAGTATTCCAAGTACAACCTCTGTTGTATATTCTTGCTAGGAACAGTGTTTAAGACTGTTGTTCTTACCTTCCATTTGCCTTTTGTTCCCTGTTCATATGGCACTTCAGAAATTAATTTTGGTCTTAGGCTAGTACCGCTCAAGACAGCACTTCTTATGCTAGCTTGTCAGAAGATTAATGAAAAGTCTTTTACCATTTGGTTGGAATAAATCAATCTGGAGCAAACTGGATCTGAATGAGAATATGGAATTTGAACTACCTATAGCACGAATTGTTAATGTCATTTGAGGAAGAACATCCGTTCTCATGTTGCCAGACTTTTCCGCTGATTTCATCACTGACTCAAGAGAGACTGGGAAGTTGGACTGAAGTCCACTGGCAACTTTAAGCTTGCATATGGAGGTCTACAGAGATGTTTTATCTCCAGCAGGCTGAGTCGTGAATTTGCAATCAATATGTCATTATGAAAGAAACCATGGATGCAGTTGCCAAATAATGTTTACAGTCTTAAAAATCCCCCCATAGAAAGAAAAAGGGGACATAGAAAGAAGGCATTTTAACTGTCTATATGTAAACAACAGGAGTTCGAGATAGCATGAATCAGGAAGAACATAGTGCCTTATTTATAGAACAGTTTATATGATGGAAATGCTATACTTGATTGTAAAATAAAATTGGAAGAAAAGAGATGTTTATCTGTTCTCTCAAGGGTTAAGTGTCATTGAATCTCATCTGGAGTTGATAAACAGGGTATGAAGTCTGGGCTTGCTTTCTTTCTTGATCATTGTATGGCATCCTTTGAAAGCTATGCAGTACTCATTCCTAAGTTATGTCTTCAAGTCTCCAAGATAAGCTCCTTCCTTCTTTTCCCCCTCAGAAGTTGGGATGAATGGTCAGTTTTGCATACACTTGACACTGTTCATTCCCATTCAGTTCCTTTAGTGTGTTACTTTGAGGGTAGAAAAACTCTTAATGTCCATATTTGTGAAGTGTACCTTCAACATACATTTCAAAAAACACTTTTGTTGAGCAGAGCTGAGAGTCAAACTCCATCAGAAATACAAGAGATTCTTGAGATGCCCTCTGAGGCGTTTGTCGTGTTCCCTTGTCTCTTTGAATTTGGGTAGGAAGATATTTGCTGTTTGAAAATATCTTGATGATGTTATCACTGTCTGTTTGTGTGATCTCTTCAGGTCTGCTGCTGTTTCTATGAGTTATTCCATGGGTTCCTGCAGGGACCCACTGAGGCTGAGATTACGTGCAAAGCGCAGATGTGGTGAACACAGCTTTCTATAACCTTCAATCAGTAGCCATCTAGTTTATTTTTTAGATAACAGTTGAGTGTTATGTTAGGCCACCAAGTCCCTGTGAACTCTCCTTATTTCTACATAGTGATGTTTGTGTTGGCCAATTGCAGTGTTTTCATTAACTTTTAAAAGCTGCAGCATTTCAAAGAGCAGCTTAAACTGCCCACTGCCAAAGGAAAGAATTTGTAAGCTTTGCCATAGGGGTCTAAGGTTTGATGGGAGAAAATAGGATAATCGTTTCCCTCCCTCTCTCCCGATGGACATACCATAATGCTTTTGCTACAAGTGCTCAACACCTGAGGCACAGATTGCTGTTGTTGTATTGTGCAATGCGAGTGCTTAACAGGCTACAGTTCAGTACATGTATGTATATAACTGTTCTTCAGCAAGATACTTCTGTGTATTGCACACCTGTTCTTGTAAATTGAAAGGAATCAATCAAACCAGTAAAGTATGTGAGCATGACATCTAAAGAAACACACTCTTTGTTTCCACCCTGATGAAGTTGCATTTCCAACAGAACAGTTCTGGCACCGGTGCCACTCAGTGATTGCTTATCTTTTTTCCTTTTTGTGGAAAAGTGTTGAAGGTTGTTTAGGACAAAAGGGGTATAGAACTTTACCACACTTTGTGATGAACACTTCAAGAGTTGTCCAAAAGGTTGGAAGTACTTGAGTGTGATGATGTGAAAATCTTCTGAAGGTTTTAGTATAGCACCTTGGCATAGCTTTATAAAAATGTGCTCGCTTTACTTGTGTGGTGTTTTGTGAGATGGGGGGAAAAGAGGTTACATCAGAAGATATATTGCATCCTGGCAAACTAGGACTTGGGGTAGCACAAAAGACAAGTCTTTGGTGGCCAAATACAAGTTTCAGAAGAATCTGTTTCTTTCAGGGACAGAATTGCTTTAATTTTATCCCATCATTATCAAAAGGTTTTAGGACTTTTAATGTTATTTAAAGTGTCTTTGTCTTCATAAAGCAAAGGTAATATGAAAAGAGGATTACTAGAAATTGGGGAATACATAAAATACTGAAGGTTGCCTTCATGCTTACTTTTACTTTTCTAAGCAAAGATACAGCTGGTCAATGCTGGAGCTTATTGGTTGGATTTATTATGACTGTTCTTAAGCTCTTACGGATGATCATAGTCTAATAAACTATATGAACTTTGCAATAGGTGCTGACCCCTACAGCTGATTCATATCTAATCTTGTGCTACTGTGGTGTCCAAACTCTGCAACAATCATTACAATGCTTAAATGCTTGTCTTCGATGCATTCCTTCTGAAACTACAAATAATATGTTGGTATGAGAAAATACCAAATTAGTTTTTGAAGTAAAATTGTCATTTTTAGTTCAATATTTGATACCAATGAAGTGTGTATCCATACTATAAAATGTTTTTCTGTGCTACTGTTTATGTTTTAGAGCATAAAATAAAAGCATTATGCTGTTCATGGGTTTTCTTTCTTGAGGAAAAGAGGTATTTATATGAGAAAGTAGCATATAAAAAAACATACTGGAAGCAGGTAGTTTGACTTTACCCCCACCTCGCCCCTGAAAAATGTGTGCTGATGTGTGCTGTTGATTCTATAAATCAGTTCATGATTAAAAAGCTGCAAAGATACTTAGGAAAAGGGTTCTTTTTATACTCAAAAGCCAACGATATGCTTATAGTGTTTGCATGTAGGAAGGGAAGAAAAAATACCAAGCGTAATACTGAAAGCTTAGTATTTGGGCTGAATAAAACAAGAAGGAATGACAAAAGATTGTGTGATGGATTTAAAGAACTTAAACTAGCATGTGCACGAAAGGGAATGGAGACAAAGGTATGCTGTGCCTGGATGTATTTGCTCCCTCTTCGTGTTTATGTCTGTATCACTTTTGGGGAATTTATAATACTTTCTTACCACAGATGATTGGGGCAACTATTGAAAATTATATTCCAGCTCCTCCTCTTGTGCAGGCTCTAGTGCTTGTGCTAGCTCATGATCAGCTAAATTAAAAAGCTGATTTGGCTGTAAGCTGACTGTGTTCCATGTTAATTTTTCAAGTGGGTTGTCTGCACATCTGTGGGATCACAGATGAAAGCTTGAGGAGACTTGGTGTGGCAGATTGTGCACTCTGGTCATGACGCTGCATTGTAAGGATTTTAGAGTATGTGATTTTGAGGATCCTGAGGGATTGCTGCTGCCAAAACAAGATGATCCAACTTCCCTATGACTGCCCCTTTTGTTTCTGCCTCTTTGCTTACATTCTTTGTTATTTGACCTCAAGATGAACTAATTTAACCCATAAATCTTGCAAAAAACTTGTTCAGAAAAGAAAAAAAAGACTAGCTTTTCTCCCAGGCTGGTGGGTTGAATCTGCTCACTGTACCACCAGGCAGGTCCAGGTGCAGCCCTTATGGATGTCCAGTGATTGTCTCTTCCCGTGGTAGCAAACTAGTAGATTGTCTCAGTTGTCTTATCTTAGCCTTTAAAGTGGTTCTCTGGCTGTGCCAAATTCAAAGCCTAAAACGCTTTAGCTGTATAGGTTTTATTCCTTTACTTCTTCTGGTGTATTTTTGGTTTTTATTAATGTGAGTTGAATATGGTAAAATGCTAGCTGTCTCCTAAAATACTTCACGTGTGTTACTACCTGTATGCATTTTAATGAATGTGCTCTGGAAAAGACAGTAGAAAGTCTAAAGAGAAGCAACGCTATACTAGTATATCAAGTCTGTTATGATAAGTTTCTATTACAACAGAAATTTAAGCTAATATATTTCCATCCAATATGTGATGTTAGAGTTATACAGGTTTATGATGAATGAAGAGGCAATTTATATGCAGACATGGTGCACCGCTCTTGCTCTGTCCCGCACTTCAGGTGCATGCCCTCCCTGTGTGACTGAGTCTTCATAACTTTAACCAGAACTGAGCCTGAGCGAAGCCACTGTTAACAAAAATTGTTCAAAGTGATTTGCTAAGGCAGACAAGTGTTAGATACACCCACTAATAAAAAAAGTCATAGACGACAACTTCACATTTTTGAACACTGAATAGGTTGGGTACTTTGCTCTAGCTGAAATTATGATTTCTTTCCTGTGAATATGTCTGCTGGTGGGAATCAGTCTGATTGAAACAGAGTACAAGTCTAAACTTTTGTTTTCCTGCCTTCAGCCACCTTTCAAAAAAATAATTAAATTTAACACGATATTTTATTTTGCAGTAACTTATTTTCTTTCCCTTGAGCCATTTGTTTATTGCTTATTAAAAGGCAATCTATCTAAAAACTTGAAATGCACCCCATCTTCATCAGTAAAGCTTTTTCCCATAACTCTCTGCCAGCATCATTAAGCTCCATTAAAATCATTCTAGTTAGAATATGTCTTACGACAACTGAAAATGGATGCAGAAGATATTTTGATTAGTGCATGATATAGTATCTGAATCTGTCTGTGAACCATTCTATTCTATTCTGTATGAAAAGCATGCTTTTGATTGTGGTTGATGTCCTCTCATAGGTTCGTGTATAGCTGTTGGGGAAAATGCTTCTGCTGTTAAACAAAAGCCTATGTCAGTACTGTTCCTGGAGGGGTAATAAATTATATCCACAAGCACCAGGCAAACTGCCTGCTAGATTACTTTGTATCTGTGCTAATCCCTGATGATGTAGACAGTAAGAGCTCACTGATTGTGCCTGGGCTGATTGCAGCTGACTAAGAAATTGCTGTGCTACTGCTTCTGTTGATGTTTGCTTAGTCCTTCCTCCCAAACACACATGAGCTTGTTCTACCAAGCTCTGAGGCAGCTAGGGCTAAGATTGGTGCATTAGGAGCCTGGTATGGGAAACAGGGAAAATAATGCAAAATGTGTCACTCAAATGATGGAGTAGGATATTCCCCTGAGTCCTGCATAGGTTTCCCCTCTTCTCAGTTACAAAGGATTACAAAATACGGAGAAACTGAGTAGGGCACTCTTATTCAGTTGTGCAGGGAAGAAATGTAAGGGGAGCATATCATAAGGACTAAAGAAAGTAGAGAAATGTGCTGAGGTTCTGGAAACTTCACCCTTTCCTCTAATGTTGGCAGCTCATGGCTTGGACAGGAATACCCTTTGCTGAGTGAAAAACTGGCCGGCCGGCTGTGCCCAGAGAGTGGTGGTGAATGGAGCTAAATCCAGTTGGCGGCCGGTCACAAGTGGTGTTCCTCAGGGCTCAGTGTTGGGACCAGTTCTGTTTAACATCTTCATTGATGATTTGGACGAGGGGATCAAGTGCACCCTCAGTAAGTTTGCAGATGACACCAAGCTGGGTGGGAGTGTTGATCTGCTTGAGGGTAGGAAGGCCCTACAGAGGGACCTGGACAGGCTGGATCGATGGACTGAGACCAACTGTATGAGATTCAACAAGACTCAAGTTGCACTAGGGGAGGTGCGGGCTGGACATTAGAAAGAACTTCTTCACTGTTAGAGCGGTTGAGCATTGGAATGGACTCCCCAGGGATGTGGTGGACTCCCCATCCCTGGAGGTGTTCAAAAAATGTTTAGATGTGGCGCTTCGAGACATGGTTTAGTGGGTTTAGCAGGCATGGTGGCATCAGGTATATGGTTGGACTTGATGATCTTTGAGGTCTCTTCCAACCATAATGATTCTATGATTCTATTCTATGTAGTCTTATATGTGCAAAAGGGAAGAGAGAGGAGCAGATGGGTGTTTGGGGAGTGAAGAAAGAAAGACGTGATGAGTTCAGACAGAAACCAAGATACCTACTTGCTCCTAAGTTCATATTCTTGCTGTTGTGTTAGGCCAGCCAGCTCCGAATTATGCTCAGTCCAAATCCAGTAAAGAAATAGCTTAAGTGCCCAGCTCTCTGTGGAAAGTCTTGGAAAACTTGTGTTAATATCTGCATCACAGTTTTCTAGGAGCTCATGAGCTCGGATTTCTAGCGTCCTATACTGTTTTCATGCCACACATATTTTGCTGAAGTACTACCTGATGGGATTCAGAAGCAGCTGGAATAATCTGTCACATGCTGCATCTCTCCTCACATCGTGGTTTGCAGCAATTGGAGGGGTTTAGAGCAAGCTTAATACCAGTTTAGTCTTTATGTAAGTTTCATTATGTTGAAAAAACAGTAATTTTTCTAGTCAGAAATTAGTTCTGCCCCGCCCCCCGC
>NW_009620932.1:1465-5559 GCF_000690535.1 Cariama cristata | reverse complement strand
GGCTGGCTCCTTTCTTTTGGGGCAGTGGGGGAAGACCCCCACCCTGGTGCTCTGGAGTCCCGCAGACCCCGGCGGCTTCTGTCCTTTCTTCAGAAGGCAGCAAGCCCCGGAGCTGACACAGAAAAGGCTCATCACGATGACGAGCAGAGCCAGCGAGCCGGTGCCCTTGGGATGTGGACAAAGCCACCGAGGACTGCTGGTTATCTTGGCTGAGAAGTTCTGGCTCTCGTCCCGGTAGCAGCAGAGGGCTTCGTCCAGGTCCCGCACGCCCACGCCGGCTGCCCGCAGCGTGTCCAGCCAGGCCAGCGAGCAACAGCTGAAGGGGTTTCCAGCGATGGACACGTCCTTCAGGCTGTGGGACCAGCTCAGGAGCGCCGGCTTTTCCAACGTCAGCAGATCGTTATTGCGAATGTCCAGGCTTTCCAGCCGGGAGCAGAAAAGACCTGTGGGCAAAAAGCTTAAATGATTGCCTGAGAGGTCCAAGACTTTGAGCGTGTCCAGGCAGGGGAGCTCTGCCTTGCTGTCGTCCATCTGGTTGCCCCTCAGGGAGAGTTTCTGCAGGGAGAACTCCAACCCCTCCAGGGCTTCCTTCGGCACAAACAAGTCCTTGTTCCCGGACAGGTCTAGGGAGAGCAGCGAGGTCTGGTTGAAGGCATAGGGGCGCAGCCTGGTAATGTTGTTCTTGCAAAGACTCAGATGCTTCAAGCGAGGCACGTTGTAGAAGGGGGTGCAGGTGTCTCCCGGAGCTGGCACATGAGAGTCCCCTCCCGAATTCCCTCCCTGATCGCTCCCCTGGCTCTCACAAGGCTGGATGCTGTTGGAGCCCAGATCGATCGTTTCCAGCTGAGGCAGAGAATCGAAAAACCAGCGTGGCAGCACGTGGATGGCATTGCCGTGGAGGTCCAGTGAGCGCACGGAGAGGGCAGCACGCTCTGGCAGTGCGGGCGAGTGGTCGCTGGGCTCCGTGCCGCCGGCGAGCAACTCCCCGGCTACATCCTGGAGACAGTTCATAGCCAAGCTGAGGCTGTGCAGAGAGCCAAGGCTGTGGAAGAAGGTAAATGGGAACAGCTGCAGCCGGTTATTGCTGAGATCCAAGTCAGTTACATGTATCAGACCAGCCGTGGTATGCAAGGTCCTATTAAACCTCGCCATCTCCTTGTAGCGCAGTACAAACTCCCCCGGATGGTGTGAGCCTTGGAGCAGGGAAGCAATAAGGTTGTTGGAGAGGTTTAAGTGTGTGAGATAATGGGCTTTGGGGAGCTCTGGAAAATAGAGGAGTCTGTTATGGCTCAAGTCGAGCACTTGAAGCAGGTAGGGCTCGGCTCCCTCCTCTGAGATGAAGAGCTCCAGGGCGTTGTGGCTGAGATTTAAAACTCGCAGCTGCGTGAGGCTGAAGCCAGAGATACAGTGGAGGGAATTCAAAGCCAAGTTCACCACCTCCAGCTCTTCCAGAGCCTCAAAAGCTCCCTCCTCGATTTCTATGATGTAGTTGTTGCTGAGATCGAGCTGGCGGAGCTGTGGCGTGCTCCAGAAGATCCCTGCCAGCAGACTGGTCATCTTGTTCCCGGAGAGGTCCAGCATCCTCAGCCTGGTGAGGTTGCTGATGTACCAGCCTGCCATGTGGTTCTCCAGGTTATTTGCCGACAGGTCCAGGACCTCTATGTTTCCGAGCAGATGAAAAGCTCGCCCGTTATCGACATAATTGCGGTCCAGGTGGTTTGATCCCAGGAGGAGAGAGCGCAGCTGGGGCAGCTGAGCCAGGGTGGTGGCTGACACCACTTCCAGCTGGTTGAAGCACATGTCCAGGTATTCAAGCTGCCCAAACCCTGGCATGTAAGTGCCCGACAGGTTTTGGATAAAGTTGTTGGAGAGCTCGAGGTACTTAACTCCTTGGCCAAGCTCCTTTGGAAACTTGCGCAGGCCAACTCCTTTGCAAGACACTTTCGTGGGGCTCTGCAGAGACAGGAGAAGCTGTCGGTATGAGAAGGTCTACAAAGCACAGCTCCAGCCAAGCCAGCTGCTGTCCAAGATGAGCACGAACAACATGGAAATGAGCACTGCTCCCGCTAAAGCCACTGCTCAGAGCCAAGAAGCTTGTCCCCAGGGTTAACGTGAGCTTTCCGGCTGTCCTCCCATTCATCCCAGCAAGCAAAATGGGCAAAAAAATAGCATAAGCACTGAAGATGCAGCAGGCTGGTGGGGCAAACCCAGTTGCTGGAGGGCACTGGGACAACTCAGGGACTAGTCCAGAGCATCCCTGTCCTGTCTGAGCAGAGCAAGGGCACTGTCCTGCTGGGCTTCACCTTTTCTCTCCCTCCAAACTGGTTTCCTCTGCCAGTTTGAAGTCAGGAGCCTGGACGTGGAGCAGCTGGTTTCTGTCATCTCCCGACTGCCTTGCAAACCTCCATGGCAGCTGTCTGAATCCCCTGCGCTTCATCCTGCCTCTTAGCACACATCTTGAGCTGACACCCTGGTGGCAAGGACTGCTGGAAGGTGCCACCGGCATGGCAGGGACACGGGAGCAACTGGGTGCTGGGGACTGGCTACCGGGAGACCGGCTCGGAGACAGGAGAGCAGAGCTGGGCAGGTTAAAGAGATGGAGGCTGGAGGGAGAAGAGAGGCGTGCGGAGATGCACGCTGTGTGGAGGGATGCTTGCAGCCCCGCTTGGACCCAGCGAGGCTGCTGGGGCCATCCCAGCCCAGGGGCTCCTTGGAAAGCAGCCTTACCTGTTGGCACGGCGTGGACCTGGGCCTCACCTCCCCGCTAGACTGGCTTCGGAGAATGGATGGGACCAGCCAGAGCAGCAAGCATCCTCTTTCAGCCAGCCGGTGTTCAAACAAGAGCATGTTGGGCTGCGGGCGCTGCCAGCCCCGTCCCGCTCCTCCAGTGCTCTCTGGGCAAGTTGGGCAGGAGCTGGGTGCTGTATAAATAGGCTTCAGGATGGGATGGGGGAAGGAGATAACGCATGTGGGTGTTCGTAGCTACGGAAGTGGGAAAAGAAAGCCATAAGATTGCAGAGGGGGAAAAACAGCACAGAAAACCACAAGGAAGGGAAAGGGAAACAGCAGGACGGGGAGGAGGCAGGGCTGCACCGGTGCTCAGGTGATCGGCTGGCCCGGCCGCCAACATCAAATGCCAGGAGGCAGAGATGGCACTTGGGAGAGCCGAGAGGTTTTGTGGGAGTTCCCCTGCGCGGACCTGCTCTTCCTCCAGCTTCCTCTGCCCCGTACCAGGGGCAGGGCAAGCTGCACCCTGGGCCAGCACCGCCAGGCAGCTGGTGCTGAGGGCACCCCCGCCATCCATCCCGAGCCGGTGACCAAGCTCCTGGCTGCACTGGCCAGGGATCACCGCGGGGCTCCCAGGGCCAGCGGGGCTGCAGGTGAGGTTGCCACACAAAGGCACAGCAGATTTCCCTCCCCACACCACCGCAGCCCAGCCAAGGGGACTTTTCCATGGCACCTGCCCCGCTTTGGGGAAACAACGGCTCCCTGGGGTTTACCACCTATTCCCAGCAGGATGTGAAGGCTGGCATCCTCCTCCTCCTCCTCTTCCTCCCCAGGAGTCTGCTGTGCTGCAAGTGCTGGGCTCCTCGCTGCCACATCCCCGTGTCCCTGCCGGGCCCGGAGGACGATGGCTGCTGGGTCACCTCCTCACCCAGGGCAGGAACCAGACGGGGACTTTCCCCGCGGCAGCTCCAGGTGGTATCTGGGCACCCAGAGCTACACCCTACACACAGGGATTTTTTTTTTTTTGCAGTGACATCTCCTGTGTCCCTGTGCCACCTGGTGCCGACATGCTCCTCGCATGCTTCACGGGGTGTGTTGCAAAACGCACGCTTTTGGGGTTTTTGGCTCACTGGCCAAGTTCCTTCCCATCTGAAGGAGCACCTCCAGGCTGCTGCAGGGTTGCCCAAGGATGCCTTCTGCTGTAGTTTCAGCTGTAGAGCTGTTGCTCTAGTCCTAGATGTGTCTGGCAGAAAAAAAATAAATTAGATCTATATATGTAAAAAAATATATAAATATGTATGCACACATCTGGAAGACAAAGCAGCCTGGCTTCTACTGCTGTTGCCGCTCGCCCTCCGGACAGCTGG
>NW_009620932.1:0-1226 GCF_000690535.1 Cariama cristata | reverse complement strand
AGCATGTCTGTGCAGATGTGAAATCCTGCAGGCTCTGGCCAGGGAAACATCGACCTCTGGATGAACCTTTGCCTCCAGCATCCCTCATCTCCCATCAGCAGCCGAGCGCGGAGCCCCGAAAGCAGAAGGCGGCGCAGGGGAGGAACCGGGCCATGCAAGTGCTCCAGCCCCCGGCGCGCCCAGCCCCAGCACCACCCCTCCGGGGAACCCCAACCCTTTCCTCCTCGCATCCCAAATTGCTGGGGACGGGTCTGCACAGTGTGTACGGCCGATGAAATCAGCTGAAAAGTCCCTGATTTTCATCAGGGACTTCTGCAGAGAATCCCTGGGTGTTTGCATCCTAAGGCTGTGAACTCCCTTTGCAGGAGTGTCCGGCAGAGCCAGCCAAAAAAAAGGTGCCCTGCAAATACCGAGAGGCTTTTCATGGACTGTGCCAAAGGCAGAGCGAACCACATGGCACAAACGGGAAGAGATTTGCTCCTGCAAATTGCAGAGCATCCCATGCCTCTTACCGCTCCTGGCTCCGGAGTGGTCTGGTAAAGAGCGGTGCCCCTGTTCCCCCCCAGGCTTTCACGTGCGAGGTCTCCAAAGGACGGAGCAGCAGGACGGAGGCTCGGCAAAAGAGGGGATAACGCCACTGGCCCAACGTCACAGCCGTACCGTGGGGGGACCGATGCTCGCCCCCAGCCTGGGCGCTAAGGAGGCAGAAGGGTACCTGGTTCTCTAAGTACATCACATCTAATACGTAGCGACAGCAATGCTGGTTTCTGCGCATTCCCCCGACTGCAGAGAGCAGCAGGGAGTGGGGAAGGCCGACGCTGAGCAGCTCTGAGCCCGACGAGGGGATCGGCACCTCTCGCATCAGCGGAGGCGGCCGCAGCAGCTGCGGATCAAATACTGCCCGAAGGATGCAGAGAGGTTTGGCCTTTCAGCTCTGTCCCCATCGCACGAGCGCAGTCAACGTACTCTGCTGTACCTGTACAGACTTTCCACTGAAACTCTTGGTTTGGCTGGGGAAGGACGTCCCACTGAGAACACCGAGATCAGGAAAAAGCTTTATTTGCAAATGACAATTTACATAAACTTACATCCTAATTTATATACATTATGTATATTTTATATACAGATAGTGTCTTGAATAAAGATGTCGAAGCACAAAACAGCGTCACTATATCACCGTGCAGCTCTAACGGGTAACGGGGGGGAGTCGTGTCCCTCTTGCGACA
>NW_009620931.1:0-727 GCF_000690535.1 Cariama cristata | reverse complement strand
GGTACGGGGCTGTCCCCTCCCTGTGTGACAGCTCCAAGGGACCCCCCTGCAGCCAGGCAGCTTAGAGGAGGGTGGCCTGGCTGTGTCCCGGGGCTCCTACGGAGGATGCTGAGCACCTTCCCAGCACGTTACGCTGGGCTTTGCCCAGGCACGAGCAGCCCCTGCTCCTGCTCTTCCCCAGGAGGTCTCTGGAGGGCTTTTTGGGGGAGACGCTCCCCGCTTTCATGCACTACGGGGTGCGGGGAGGTGGCTGTTGTGTCCCTAGTCCCCTTCCCTGTCTCAGCCTTCCTCTGGGGTTCTGTCCCCCGTGACGTCCGTCTGTCCTGCTCTCCCCTCGATAGCTCAACACCTTCCAGGCAGTCCTAGCCTACGATGATGAGGACACCTACGCCATCTTTCTCTACCCTGACGGCGGCCTCCAATTCCTGGGAACGCGACCCAAAGAGTCCTATAACGTCCAACTGGAGCTGCCGGCCAGGGTGGGCTTCAGCCGGGGGGACGGCGATGACCCGAAGAGGGATGGGCTCTTCCACAGCCTGGCCAGCAGCGAGCAGGCTCTGAGGCGCCTGGAGCGGTGCGTGGCACCCATGGGGGCGTGTGGGGTGGGTAGGGGGACCAGGGTCACCTTCTCCCAGTCCCCAGAGCCTTTTAAAGGCTGGAAGAAAGAGGGAAGCGAGCTGGGGGTGATGGGCTGCATCAGGGGGGACTCAACCCCACGTGGACGGGA
>NW_009620930.1:17061-25858 GCF_000690535.1 Cariama cristata | reverse complement strand
GGCGGGGCTTTACCGGGAGCCTGTGTGCGGGGTGGACACGTTCCCGTTTTCCTGGGGATTCCTGGAGGGGCCTCTGCGGTCTCTACTTTTGTCTGGTGATCGCCTGAGACAGGGCTGATGCCTGACGTGTGTTCCCTCTGCTTTCACAGAAATTGCTCCCTTCCCTGTCGACCTCTCTCGAGGACATCTTTACCCACTGGGAAAAGTAAGTCGAAGGACGAAATGACTATTGAGTAGATTCCAGACTGTGTTTACATCCAGGCTACATGGCACGTGAGATCTTTATTTGCTAGAATTTCCCATTGTCCCACTATTTCAGATGATAACTGTGGCTAGCAGACTTTCCTCCTGGCCTCTGGTTTCAGACTGATTTGTTTCAGATATTAAAGATTACTTTGGTTTAAAATTTCCTGAGCTTGGAGATAAGTTGTTACCCGAGTTTTGAGCACTTAATGCTGCTCTTGCCAGTTGGGGTTAATACTGGAATATTGTGGGGCTCAGAGTCATGCCTGACTGACAAAAATCTTTTCCCCAGGTCTGTTTCACTTTCATTTTAAAGCCACGTGTTTTGCAGGAATATTGACCCAAGAACAGAGAATTTGAGCAGATGCTGAAATGCTGAGGCATTCCCATGTAAGAACAGGGACTTAAACCTTGGCATAACTCACGTATCTTCTGACTCGGAGGAAGTCTCTTGGTTCCAGCCTGTCCTTTCAAGCCCATACATGTTCAGCCCAATGCCTTCCCATGTAGTTATTCCACTGAGTACCCCACATGAAAGTCTACAGCGTGGAGCTTTCCCATCTGTGGGGTGCAATGATGTTTGCACCCACCCCATGCACCAGTCGCTTTGGTTTGATGCTGGAGTGCAACGCTGCAGAGAGGCCTGGTGGCAGTCTCAGAGCCAGGTTATCAGGGAATCAGTGGAGCTAGGCTCCTGTGCTGATGTTGAGGAGCACTGGAGTGAAGATGCTCCTCGGTGTGGCCGTACCAGCAGCCTCAGGAAGTGGCTGTTTGCTTCAAAGGTGTCTTCTGCTAGAACACCTCATGCCTTGGTGCTTCCCTGGTTCTTGCTGTTGTGTGTCCGTAATTTTCTTACTTGAGTAGGAGAAAGACTGGATCTAGGCAAGGATGTAGCAGTGTAGAAACAGGTTTGCAGTTCCTCCCTTTAACAGTTTATTGTTCTCTTGGTATTGATGGTGACTTTTCTCTGTGCTAGTTATCCTGGGTGCTGGAGCAAACCCTTCCAGATGATACTGCTTTTAAAGCTTGGGGGCCGACATCTCTCTCGCATCACGTTTCATTCCTTTATCTCTAGTGTCACCCTTCTGTTGTGGTCCCACCCCACCAGGATGCCTGTTATTCCTTGTCCCCCCTAGTTATGCCTAGTTTGGAGTCAAAATGAGGGATATATTGACCAGTAGTTTTGTTTATCCAGAACGTGCCCTGCCTAGCTGGAGTGCTGTCGTGTGGGTGAGCTGTGATGTCTCGTGTCTTGTCGCTTCATAGGCTTTTGGCCTGAAAATGTCTTTTTTCCAACTGCACTGCAGCTCTTGCCCATCTAACTGAGGCTGTCCTTGGTGCTCTCCTTCAGAAACTCTTACAAAGTGAACCCAACAGCTGAGATTTGCAGGTACTTAAGAGTGGTCTCCCTCCAGGGCTACGTTTAGTCTCGGAGGATGCTGGCCCAGGGGTGGAAAGATGCCTGGGGGCAGGGGGAAGCTGGATGGCTCAGCCCCAGGAGCAGCCTGGAGCCCTGCAGCCCTCAAATACTCTGGGCTGCTGTAGGGCCAGCGCCTGCAGGCACTACTGTTTTCCCCCACGAAGTATCCCTGAGCCCCTGGTCACTCACGACAAATTCTCACAGTAGTCTCTGTTGTGCTGTCAGCTGCTGCTGAATCAGGAAGGCGTTGCAGTATCATAGTTGCCTCTGTGGCTTGCCCTGTTATTTTATTAAAAGGATTATTAGAGTAGTTAACAGGACTTTGTAATAGCAAATACGGCTTCGGCTTAACCTACTTGCAAAAAAACCTTGCTGTTACAGCTAGCTAAAATGCTCTAATAGTAAGCACAATCTTTACTGGCCAAATTGTTAAACTAATTTATTTTTAAATCAGATGAACAAATAAAATAAGCTAAAGTGGCACAAAAGTGAGGGGTTTTGCTTCTGATAATTGTCTCTCAGGCCTGGAAGTGTTGCATATGTGAATCACACAGATGTGTGCTCAGCCATTGTTATCCTTATAATAAAGCAAATGTATTACCTATGTTTTCATTTGACAATTAAAGGTAACTTTAGCCACTTCATCTGTTCTGGTGCAGGTCTGATTGAGAGCCTGGAGACATCTTTCTCTAGTTTAATGTTACAACCCAGTTGAACAGCTTAAGTGTTTGATGCTCTTCTTCCCCTTCTTTCAACACATCTACTGTAGGTTCAGCCACTTCCTTTCTTAAATCTCTGTGCAACCTGACTTTTCTGTCCTTTTGGCCTGTAAGCCCGAGTTCATATGGCTTTTGCAGCCTTTAAATTCACTTCTGGCCTTGTGGAATATCAAGACCTGTTTGAGGGTCACTGCCCTAACCCTGGGACTGCACTTTTTGCTCGCCTGGCTATAGCTACCTCCTGGAGATGGAATTTGTTCTGTAGGATGCCTTTGCTCTGTGGAGAGCGCTAGCCTGACCATATACTTTTCTGTTTCTCTGCTAAAGTGAGGAGGAGTCTGCCTAGGACAGAGGAAAAAAAAGTCTTATGCTCCGTATCTCCTTTGAGTATTGCAGGGATATGTTGCTCTCAGGAGTTGCCTGAGGAGGACCGGAGATGTCTCTTGCAGATTAGAGAAGTATTTCTCCCACCCCCTTAGGAGCTGTAGAGGAGTGACACTGCATGTCCTTAGGCTGGAACCTGACATGAGAGTGGATGAATAGTTGTAATCCAATTTGTTCGAGATTTTTTTTCTCAATTTTGACATAAATTCTGTTCCCTTAGAACTCCCTCAAATTCCAGGAGAAGAAAGGTGAGTGATGAGGAGACAGCCATCCCAGAAAAGATCAGAGTTCCTGATCCTGTCAGCAGCTCCGAGAGCTCAGAGAAAGAAGAGGATGAGAAAGAGAAGGCAAAAGCTACAAATGGTAGGAGCCTTTGATCTCCCTAGAGTTGACAGAGTAGGACTGGAGGCTTGTGTAGGAGCAGCCTGGCTTGCTTGGCTAGAGAAAATGCTTGTAAAGTGATGGCTATTCCCCTGTGCTCTTAGAAAAATAGGACAACTATTTTAGCACCCCCTTCTCATGTGGAGTTTCTGAGGAGCACAGATGTCTGCTTAAGCTAGAAAAAACCTCTTATGATTCATTGGGGAGGGATGAGTGTTGTTGCTTGGATGAAGCCTTGGGAACCTAATGCTGCCTGCTGTGGAGCACCTTTTAGTTTGTCCCAGGTGTGTGTTGGACCAGCAAAGGCAGTCCTGTTTCATGGATGAAGGAAGGACTTGTTAGCTGGTCTGGAAAGCCAGAGCCCTCTGTCTGAGGTGGGGATAGATCCCTGGTGCAGCTGATGTGGGAGGCGTTGGCTTGCGTAGTCTAACAGAAACCCATGTGTCTGATACATTTTGGCTCAGTCTCATCTGCTGTAGACGAGCCCTTGGAAATATGTAGATCTTGGCAGGTTCCTTGTCTTGGTGGTGGGGAGAAGGATGGGGTGGAGGAGCAAAGCACTTGCATGTCAGAAGGACAGCGGTGATGGTGTCGGGGCAGGTGTGAGGATGGGACCCTGCCCTGCTTGCTGGGGCCTTCCTGCAAACAAGGGGCCATCTTGATGTGAGCTCAGACGATTTGTCCGTGGCTCTCTCCTGTGCAGCATCCAGCCTTTCTCTTGCCTCGAACTCAGGAGTGAATGTAGAAAGCAGTGAAGATGATGACTCCTCATCAGAAGAGGAGACACCAGCTGGAAAAGGTGCAACTACGGTAAGGCAATTCTTCTCTTGGCTTTGGAGGCTGATAGTACTCTGAGGCCAGGACTATGCAAGACTGGTTGGCATGTATAGAATTGTAGGCTGGGATGGAATTCATATTTAAATGACCCTCTTCTGCTGGCATAAGCCTTCTCTTTGATATCTGTCCCCCAAGTGCTTCCCTAAAGAGTTCTATGGCTTGCCTGGCTGCCAGATTGCTGTTTAAGGTATGTTGTGTCTAATTTAGTCCCTCATCTGTCTACAGACTTCTAATTTCTTTTGTTTTCTGTAGGTGACACCAGCTGTGGTGACTGGCAAAGCTGCCAACTCCCTGCGTTCTCCTAACAAACCCACTGCCCCAGCAGGCAAAGCAGCAGTGCTCTCTACTGCAAACAGAACTGTGGTCTCAAATAAGCAGCAGCCCAATGCGCCAGCTGCATCTGCAACTCCGGCCAAGGCCGGACAGAAACTGCCCAGTCCTCGGAAGCCCGGACATGCTGCAACAGCCGCGGCCAAAATAAGTCAAAACAAAACGCCAGTAACGACCAAAGCACCAGAAAGCTCCAGCAGCAGCAGTAGCTCCTCATCAGAGAGCGAGGAGGAAAAAGAGACTCCGACTGTGAAGGCCTCAGCCCCCAAAGTGGGTAAGGAGCCTGCGGGGTGTGATAAATGCATGTGTGCTCCAGCTTTGCTGCGAATCAGGTCTGAGCCTTGCCTTCAGTGTGTTCCTTTCAGCTCCCTTTCTGGAAAGCTGAGAGCAATGCTTGTTCCTTGGGGAGGCTGCTAGAATACTGCAAAGCAGCCAGCTCCAGAGCTCTGTGGGATGAATCCAGCATGCTTGCTCCCATTTCAAGCAGCAGATTCTGTGCTAAGATGTCTGTCTGGCAGCACGCAGCACTACAGGGTTGGAGATTACAGCGTAGCGTGTCTAGAGGAGATGCAGTACTAATACTGCAGATGGTTTCAGCTTTTTGGAAAGGCACTGCAACATCTTCACTTTATTTCCAATTGCAAAATGATTGGTTTTGGGTTTAGAAGTCTTTAGGGAAAATCTTCTACTGCTTTGAAGTGTGTGTGTTGGTGGGGGTGAGGAATAGATTGTAGAAGCTTTGAAAATAGTCCTTCTCTTGGCTGTCTTGCAGAGGAGGCCCAGCCAGGCTGGGTGCCCCTGCAGGGAGCTTTGTGTGGCTGGGCAGCTCCCCATAGGGTCAGAGGGTGGCCAGGAAGGATTTCCCATCTCTGTCTGCACTCAGGGGAGTGGTGTTTGTGGGCCGATGTTTGTCTGGAGAAGCTGTTCCCAGCAGGCCACTGATGCTTTCGGCAGGGTTAGGCCCTCTTCCCTGCAAATCCCCTTAGCCTTCTCTGTGGCTTGTTTTGTTTTCCTGACTTCAAAAGCTGCATTAGCATTATGCTCTGGGAGCTCAGAGCAGGCAGCAGCTGTGACATCTCCTCACTTGTGTTTCAGAGCCGAAGCAGGCAGCTGGGGCTGCTGAGAGCAGCAGTGAGGAATCAAGTGATGAGACATCAGAGGAGGAGGAGCTTGCAACTCCAGCAGTCCAGGTAACCTCTCCAACCCAGTTTCCTTGTCTCTAGGAAATCACTTCCCTTCCCTTGAAGGAGAGAGAAAATGCTGTATTCTGACAACAGCTGCTTCCCTGGGTGTGTGAGATCTCCAAACCCAAGGCCAGAGAAACACGCTGTGTGGCTGAGAGCGCCACTAACCCCTGCCAGCATCAGCTGTTCCATCCCAGTTCCTCCTGGTGCCTGAAGTTGAGGGAATTGCTTTGATCTGTAAGAGGTGATTGGCGTGCAACTACATGGATGTAGTCAGGCAGTCTGTGGAGATAGTGGCTTGCTTCAGATACTCCACAGCCCATGGGTCTGAACAAGCCTATCCTAGTCAGAGTTAGCAAGGTAGCTTTCTTTAAAATAGATTCCATGCAGTTACAGCGCTCAGCCAGTTTCTTCTGAAATGTTACCTGATTCTCCTCTTGCCTTTTGTTCCTCCTGTTCCCAGGCAAAACCAGCTGTGAAAACAGTGCAAGTTAATGCAGCGCCTGTGAAAAGTGCACCTGCTGCTCCAGTGTCCCTCAAGAAGAATGCAGTGAGGCAAACAGCACTGGCACCAAACCAGGCCAAACCCGCATCCACAACGGTTCCTGGGGCTGCAAAGCCCGATGACACATCAGAGAGCAGCAGCTCATCAGACAGCGAAGATGAGGAACTTCCAAAAGTAACTCAAGTGCATCTATCTGAGACTGTCTGTCCTTGCACACCTCTCCAGGGCTAGGAATTGCAGTGATGATAAAATTTTGTAAATGCGTCTAGTGTTTAGGAAAGTTATGTTGAGGGTTGGAGGAAAGAGGCATGGACTGTTTAAAGGCACCTCAATGTCTCTGCTCTGAACTTTAATCAAACCATTGTGCCTTTCTTAAAAAAGAAAAAAAAAAATCCGTCAGTACTTTTAAATACATTAAAAAAACCCAGCAGTTTTTTCCCACCTGAAGAGGCAAACTGTCATGGTTGAATTTGCCTCTCAGCTATAAATTGCAATAAATAGTGTCTAATTTGTTGAACTGTAGTGCGGATTAGCTTCCCTGCTGTGGAGGGTGCAGAGTGCTGCAGTGTACCTCACTGAAGGGGACTGGTAGTATCAGCAGGCTGAGGAAGAATGTCTGGTCTTGCTTTCTTACCTTGGGAGACTATCCCCACACAGCTAGATGAAAGGATGCCTTGTGTCCTGCCAGTTGCTAATCTTCCTTCAGCATTTGCTTTTCTCAAAGGGCTCTGAAATATCTTCCCTTGATTACAGACTAAGCAAATGAATTATGCTGGTGTGGGATTTGTCTTGTTTCACACTGTTCTTGTCTTGTCCAGGCAAAGCCACCTCCAAAATCCTCCCAGGCCGTCCCATCCCCGGTGAAACCTACACCAGCAGCGTCACTTTCTGGCAAAGCAACTCCAGCAAAAACACTTCCACTGTCCCAAGGGAAGCCATCACCAAAACCAGCAGTGCCAAAGCAGGCCAAAACCACACTGGGAAGGACTGCTGCTCCCACAAAGCCTGCTGAAAGTACGAAGCCTGCTGAAAGTACGAAGCCAGTGGAGAGTTCTGACTCCTCAGGCAGTGAAGAGGAGGATCTCCCTGTGCCTGTCAGCCAGAAGGTAGGTGATACCACATTCAGCTCAGTGCCAAGGGATGGGATATGCAAGACAATTGTTTAGTCCTTAGGTGCTACTACTGATCTCCTTGAAATGCCAGTAGCGTGTAGTGTGCTGTATCTCAGTCCCTCAGAGAGGAAGATCTTTCTTTCTACTTGAAAACAAGTATAGCCTAACTCTTCTCACCTAGCCGTACCAGAGGAAGGGGGCGTAACCTATTTGATACCAACTGTTTCATTCCACTCATGCCTTGCTTCTGCGGAGTGGGCCTTGTGTGCGGGGTCACAGATAGCTTGGTCTTGGCTCTCCTGTAAGGGTTTGTTTAGACCTCTCTTGCGAGAAGGACCATGAACCCAGACTACACTCAAACTTAGGTGGCTGAACTCATAGGGAAGCAAATCCCTTCCTGAGAGCATCCTTAGGCACGTTGTTCAGAGACCTTCTGCATTGACTCTGGGCTGCAGGGCCCTTTGTGAAAGTGCCCTGGAAACAGCATTTTGGAGATGGCAGCTGTTATCTGCAAGGGAGGAAGGGAAGCCGGGGGCAGAGCCTCACGTGTCCTTGCAAGGAGGCTCTTTGTCAACACGTCCTTTTACTATTGACAGGCAGGAGCCAGAGAAGCTCTGCATTTTTGTCTTTATAGCCTTGGTCTGCTAAGGTGGGTGGAGGGGGACGAATCTCTAACAGTTGTCTCTGTGCTGCTCTCTTCCTGCGTGATTATACGTGAAGATTCAGCTCTGGGTGGCAGGAGCAGCTATTCTGATAGCTGTGCCATGGGGTCCTGCTGTAAAACTGTTGAGACCTGTCTGTTCTAACAGGGTTGTAGGTGAAGGATGTGCTGGGGTAGGTTTGTTTCCCCTCCAGTGTTGATTTGAAGCTGGCAGCAGCAGGTGGTTGTCTTGCTGAAAGCTATTTAACCACTTCAGCATCTTCCCTGTTGCAAACTGGTGATTATCCCTCAACAGCCACAGTCAGCAAGGAAGAGCTTGTCATTGAGGGAGCTCTATTTTTGCCAGACTGGCTGTTTCTTCCCGTGTTGGTAGCCCACAGGCAGAGACCACGAGTGAAGCCTGAAGATAAACCATTAGGCTTAGCTGTGTCCACAGTCCTGTCCTCCCAGTCAAACTCTTCTTAGCTCATCCTCACCATCTGCTACTTGGGCATATGCTAACCACTGACTTACTGTATCCTGCAACTTCCTCTGGCTTCTGTGCAAGATCCAAACAGATACAGAGCGTTGGAAGCTGCTTCATCTTTCCCTGTGGGGGTGGATTAGCACAATTAAAATGAACATCATGCCTAAATTGAACTGCTTAATTGGTATGTTTACCCCTGAAGACTCAGGAATATTTAGTCAAAGAACTTGACAAGGTGTTTGCGTATTTTGAGGGGGAAGGATGGTGGTGGGGGACAGTCTGGATTGACCAAAGAACTTGACAAGGTGTTTGCGTATTTTGGGGGGGAAGGATGGTGATGGGGGACAGTCTGGATTGACCGTAAAGATGCTGTGAACTGCCTTTCTTTTGGAACTGCTAATTCTGCTCTGCTTCCTCTTTCCTGGACGTTTTGGGCCAAAGATGGCACTCAAGCCCTCTATGGACAGGCTTCGGCTTCTGCTTACCAGGGCTAGGCATGAGAAAGGCCAAATGTGGCCTTTCTGTGGGGAAAGGCCAAATATCCCAAGAGATGGA
>NW_009620930.1:12009-17035 GCF_000690535.1 Cariama cristata | reverse complement strand
GTGACAGTTGTACCTTTGCTGTGTTGTGACTCAGCTGAGGTACTGGTCCCGGTCCTGATACGCTGGTGGTGCTTCCCCAGTGCTCAGGCAGCGATGGAGTGTGATTGTTATAACGTGCTCAGCGCACGTGGCTCAGTGTTGTTTCCCCCTCTTGTCATGCAGTGCTGCAAGATGCAAATGGACCCAGTGGAGTGGCAGATGGGTTGTGCGGGAGCTGAGTCATCACACTAGTACTGAGCCACAGGCAGCTCCTGGTTTGGGGGCTGGAGAGGGAGCAGGAAAAATGATTTCCTCTTGAATTATTTTCCTCCTCTCTGAGTTACTTCAGTACCTGTGATTCTTAAATTGTCAGAAGCTCTCTGCCTGTGTTACCCTGCTCCCTGGGTGTAACTCAGCCATCCTGCTGGCCTGATTCCACCTGGGGCCATGCCATAGGACGTGGCTGCTGTCAGCTGTCTGGCAGTGACCAAAATGAGGTGGATGGAGGGAACTTGGCCTCCTCCCAGGAAGATCTGAGGAGTCCTGAGCCTGTATAAAGCTTATGGTGGTTTCTCTGTGGATGCTGTTATGTTCTTTCTGTGTCAGGATGCCTCTGTACGGCAGCCTTTTCCCGACCTCTTGCTAAGTTAGGAAACAAAGCAGCCCTTGTACCATGCTTTTGAGTAGAGGGAGAAGCCGGTCCCATAGCTATGAAGGTCTTAAAAGTGAGCGAGTAGGATCTGATCTCTGTAGACTCTTCCCTTGCACGGCAGTGCTTGGGACGAGAGGGAGAGGAGCTAGCGTGTTCAAGTAGAGCGTGTGAATTCTTGTGTCTGCTTCAAGTAGTTCTCTCTCTTCAGTGTTGCAAATCTGGCCTCTCTCCTGGAGATAGTGACTCACTGGTATCAAAACAAAACAGACAAGTGAGGTTTGCAATCCCCCCCTCCCCGAGCGCTTGTGGAGGTTTCTGTTTCTCTAAGCAGAGTCAAAATGTGCTTGGCTTGTTCGGAGAGCTGTTCTGTAATGGGATAAACATGCAGATGCTGTTGTCTGTTTAGTGTTTGGCTTGGAGATGATAAACACTGCCCCAGTGGCAGCCCTTGGTGCGGCTGAGCCAGGAAGCACAGTAAGATTCATCCTCCTGGGAGGCTACTAGGCTGGTGCTCTCGCTACTAGGGTGGTGCCCTCGGCCGTTGGCCAGTAGCAGCCCCTGGGTGAGCCATCGCTGCTGAAGTCCTCCTGGTCCTCTGCTGTGGGCTGAGAGGGTGTCACTGTGTTAGCAGCATGGCAGGGTTGGGAGAGGGGGGTGGCAGAGGCTGTGCAGCCGGGCAGGAGTCTCTCACGCCTTCTTGCAGGAGGCCCAGAGACAGAACAGTGAAGCGGGCTGCCGTCACATGCAGGTTGGATGGGGTCTGCCTGCCCTGGCAAGCATGATGTACTCTTTGGCAGAGCAACCCGGAGATGAGCGATGAGTGGAGTAAACTGAGTGGGTGCAGAGCACCGTGAGCCTGGAGAATATCTGCAGGTGGTGAAGTTACCAGATCTCTCGGCAAGCGCTCCCTCTCCTTCTGTCACTGCTAGCCTTCGGCGGTCTGCAGGAGGGGTGTCTGCAGCCCTCGGCCCAAGCCAGTAGAGGGGCTGGGAAGAGATCGTCTCACCTGGCAATTGGGTATCTGGTGCTGCGATAACTGTGGCTTCCTAGTGCTGACACACTAGTTGCTTGGGGCAGCAGCTCATGGCCTGTCCTGGGACATCAGAGTGTTGACGGGTGCCATAGAAAGACACAGCCCAAGTGAGTTGCAGGGTTTTTTTGTTGTGTGGAGGTTTCTAAATTTTTAGACCTGTTGACGGATCAGTTTCCAAGGTGGGTCTCAATCTGTCTCTGCCTGCCCTCTGTGTTCCCAAATGCTTCTGTCAGCCCTGTGTCTATCCTGAGCTTTCCGGCAACTCTAGGATGCTGCTGCTCTGATACTGTCTCTGTATCTTGCAAGTGTTTTGGCACAAGGCTTTGCAGCTCCTGCTGATTTCCCCAAGCTGGGGGGAGGTCATGCTTAAATGAGAGCCTTCCTTGGAATGGGGTCTTGGGGTTGTGGTGCTTCTCCTGCCCTCAGGCTTCTCTCCAGCCAGTGTCTCAGCCTCAATAAGGAGTTGCTGTTATGAGCACTGTTAGCCCTGCATGCTCAGGCGGTAAAAGACGCTCGGGCTTCCTGTCAAAAGCATATTGCTAAGTGCAGTGGTGTGTGTCTTCAGCAGCTCAGTCCAGGCAGTAACTGAGGCCCCTTCCGTTCTTGACGTGCCAAGGATGGAGTGAGTGTTAGTAACGGCTGCGTTAGGGTGAAACAAAACCCAGCTTGAGCTGAAACTGCACTTAAACTCCTAAACAACACCTGTACTAATACCACATTTCTGGGCCTGTGTTTCTTTTTTGTTAAGAGGTTAGCAGAGCAGCCTGGGCCTGTTCCCAACCTGAGCCAGGCTGCTAAAGCTGGGCTGCCTGAAAAAGCAGTGGGAAGCACCTTGAAAAGCCAGGCCTCAGAAAGTGGGAGCAGTGACTCGTCAGACAGTGAAGAGGAGTCCCCTGCGGCACAGCCACAGCCTCTGCAAGCTGGTAAGTGTCCTGGCCAGGATCCCTCACCTGCATCCTCATGGGTTTCCCTCTCTCCCCTGCACGTGAAACAGCTCAGCCTGTTGTGATAGCTCCTGCTCTGGCGAGCAACTCTTTCTCATGATGACAATCTCTGATGCTTTTCCTGCAGTGAAAACCAATGCTGTGCCCCAGCCAACAAATGTGAAGAAGGCACCAGCTCCAGCCCCTCAACCTGTGGACAGCAGCGATGATTCCAGTGAGGAGTCAGATTCAGAGGAGGAAATAGTCCCCCCTTCTCAGGTAAAGAGCTCAGGAAATCTCTGGACTTGCGAGGTGGTAGTTGGGTGAGTGATGAGCAGTGCAGGGAGGAGCCCTGCCCTTGTCTGGATCAGGTTTTCTTGGCAGCGTCCCTGGGTCTCTCTGACCCTGGCTCTGGGTGCACATCTCTGCCGCAGCAAGCTTGTAGCATATGAGAGCAGTGGAGGGTGTGAATGTTTTGGCAGGAACATGAGTGGACGCACGAGCCCAGATCTCCTCTGGGACTCTGTCCCCTTTGCCCTACTCCAGGGAGTTCGACTGGAAAAGCAGCCAAATCCTTGCAGGCAGAGCCTTTCCATGAGCTGGGTAGCTCTAAGGCAACTCATCCCCCGGTTCCTCCCAAACCCCTGGATGTGGGGTGCGGCTGGAGCTCTCTGGACTCCCCTTCCACAGGCCTCGAGAGGCTGGAAGGATCTGCCCTGAAGCGTAGCACACAGGTCCTGCTGCCTTTCAGCTGGAGCTGCCAGACCTCGGCCTTGGAGAAGGGAGGTGACCCCGTGTGTGTGCCGGGGCACTGCTGAGTGTCATGGAGCTGATCCCAGCTGTCTCACCTGAGGCTCGTTGTGTCCTGTCTCTTTGTGTCTCCATGCCAGGGCTGTGGCTGAGCTCCCTCAGGCCTGAGCTGCCTCAGTGTGAAGTTGTCTTGGGTCTCTCTGCACCTCTGCTGCAGTTTGAGCCCAAGAAAGAAACCACATGAAGAAGCATTGACTGAGGAACGTGGCTACCGTTCCCACATAGTGGTGGCTTGGCTGGCGCTCCCAAGTCCAGGGCTTGATGGCAAAGTGTGCTTCTCATCTCGCAGATACGCGTCCCCTGTCTGGCCAGCACCCTTGCTGGGAGAGGGGGTTATGTGCACTCAGGGAAACCCTTCCCCATGGTGGCCTGATACTGTGGCCAGTGGAAGGGCTGTCTTCCCCCCAGCTGGTGGGCAGGCAGCCAGCCTGAGCAGTCCTTGATTAAAGCGTGTTTATAGTACCAAGATTGTATAAAATAGTGCAGTTGCTGTAACTTGAGCTTTGTGCAAGACAGCTGAGAGCTCACGTTGGATTGGCGGCTCCCTTCCTTTCTGAAGGCCAGATGTGTGAGGGAAATGTCAGCCCACAAAGGCCCAGCTTGTCAGAGAACTGGAGAGGGAGGGCTGCTCACGTAGCCTCGTTTGTAACACAAACCAGGAGGCTGAGCACTCCTTCATTGCTCCTGCTCCCTCCTCTGCTGGCATTTGTGTCTTGGACCTGATGTCGGTGTCTGATTTCCATGCCCCTGGCTCTTCTATTTTTAACCCCTCTTACGTTTAGTTTGATGGGAGGTTTCAAATGTGAGGCACAAAAATTACCTCTTGTTAATTTGCTCTCTAATCTGTGGCTTGCTTGTGGACCTGAAGGCAGATTTATCCTGTGGTTGGTGTCTTTGCTGTGTGGCTTGCTTGTGGACCTGAAGGCAGATCTATCCTGTGGTTGTTGTCTTTGCTTTATCTCAGTTGCCAATTAACTCTCGATGTGTGATTTTTAGAGTGTAGGAGACATCCTGGAGTCCAAATGCCTGCTTTGCAAAGTAGGGTTTGCAGCTGCAGTCTTGCTGGTGCTGTAGTGGATAGGGCTCTCACAGCCTGCAGACACATCCCATTTTGCCTGCCTGCCTTCAGGATGGGTGCCTTTGGCGTACTGAGCTAATGCTTTAGGCACTCCCGGGGTGCTGGCTGTCACTTCCCTGCTCCTGGCTGTGCCAGAGACTCGGCTCAGAGGCTCACAGGAGACAGAACTGGCCTGTAAAGGGTGGAGCAGGGAAAGCCTTGATGCTGTGCTGAAAATGATGGAAGGGCTTAGGACTTAGTGGTGGATTGACAAATGCTTCTGTCTCTTTTTCCCCTCTAAGTTATGCTCTGTCCTGGTTTTCTTTCTCATCTACTTTAGAGTCTGTCCCAGCAGAACGTCAAAGTAACCAAGGTTTCGAGCGCAGTGGCTGCCAAGGCTAATGCCACGCTGCCTTCAGGGAAGGGGATAAAAACGCCTGCTGTCCCTCCAGTTAGCAAAGTGTCTGAGAGCTCGAGTAGCGATTCCTCGGAGCAGGACGTGCTGGCAGGAGAGGTAATGACGGAGGAGACTAAAGTGGGGAGCTTCCCTGGGGAGAGTGGGCAGATGGGTC
>NW_009620930.1:5824-11956 GCF_000690535.1 Cariama cristata | reverse complement strand
AGGGGGGGAGGGGGGGTGCTCTATTTTAACTGCCGTTACCATACCATAAGGTGAGGCAGATGAGCCAGAAGGTAGCTCTGGTACCTTTGTTGTTCCTACCTCCCAGCTGGCTGGCTGGTTTCTTCCTTCTTTTGTGATAGCAGTGCCCTGTACAGTCAGGAGTTGTCTGCTTGGCCACAGCTGCCTGCTTCATCGTGGGGGGACGACGGGGAGATGGGGTCTGTGTGCCCTGCATGAGAGGTTCTTGGGCTAACCTTGACACAAACTGGAGCAGTATGGATGAAGAAGGGCCGAGGTGGTCCAAGCCTGGCTGCTGCTTATAGTTCATGGGCATAAGCAGTTATTCCTCCTTCCAGATGCATTTCATCTTCCTCTCCCTAGGCCTCCACTCCTCTTTGCCTGAAGCAAACGATTCCTGTGGGAAAAACTCCTCCAGCCAACACTGCCGCCCCACAGGCTGCTTCGCTCCTGGGAAGTCCCACTGCCAAGTCGAGAAAGCCAGGCCTGCAGCCAGCACAGGACACCCGGCTAAGCCAGGCCACGCCACCCAGCCGGGCAGAGGAGACCTCTGACAGTAGCAGTTCCTCAGACAGCAACGAGGAGGAGACGCCCAAGCAGCCCCCCAAACCTGGTCAGTTCTCCCAAGAAGATGCTCTCAGTGCTGCTGGCCAGGCCAGGGCGGGGACAGCATTTTGTTACCCCATGGGAGGTGTGTGTCACCTTCACGTAGTGATTGGAAAGCGGTTCCTCCTCTCCAGCTTGACAGAGCACTCCCCTTTCTTTGGAGGCAGAAGGCCTTTTGGTGGCAGTAACTGTGCTGAGTAGGTGAGCTCAGCTCCAGGCAGCAGTGGTGGGTTTAATGGGATGAACTCTGCTCCTCCAGCAGGCTCACTGCAGAAACCAGGAGGGACCCAGCCGGCCCACAGCTCCTCCTCAGAGTCCAGTGAGGAGGAGGAGGAGGAGGCAGCATCACAGGTATGGTACCTGAGCAGGCTGGGATCCTCTTGGGTCTTGCAACTGGCTCCAAAGTAGGACAGAGAGATGATTGAATTCTCAGCCATAGCAAACAGGGTGCTGAGTGGGGTTGCCAGCACAGAAGTGGGAGGTCACCAGTGCAGTGCTGTGAGCAGGGCCTTTTGGTGGCCAATTCCCCCCAGTTTCTATACTTAGCATGGTGTTCTATAGTATGGAATATGCCTTTGGCTGGTTCAGGTCAGCTGTCCTGGCTGTGCTCCCTCCCAGCTTCTTGTGCATCTTGTCATTGGCAGAGCATGGGAAACTGAAAAGTCCTTGACTTAGGGTAAGCACTACTTAGCAACAACTAAAATGACAGTGTTACCAACATTATTCTCATGTTAAATCCAAAAACACAGCACTGTACCAACTGCTAGGAAGAAAATTAATTCTGTCCCAACCAAAACCAGGACATGGGGGAAGAGAGAGGCTTTTGAACCTGGAATGCTTCCCCAGGCAGCTGGGCCTTGGATCCAGGGCCCATGGTGCCCTCCCCGTGGGAAGGGATGAGGGGACATGGTGCCTTGCAAGGGTTAAACCGGGAGAACTGGTGCATAGTGCAAATAACAGCAGGATTTCTTTCCCCGCTTTTATTTGTAACTTAACCCGTGTCCAAGCCATTAAATTCCCTTTGTAAGTAATGTGCAGGGCGTGCAGCACATCTGCAGTGCATTAGCTGTGCGTGGGTGCACGCTAATGGCCAGGAGCCTCCGCCAAGCCTGCTTTACTGCACGAGAACAAAGAGGAGAACCTCTGGCCATCAGCTCTTGCTGCTGTCAGCTCAGCCAGTGTCTGTCAGTGCTGGCCCCCTCTCCTGGCAGCCCTGGCCTCTCTGCAGGGCTGGCTGAGCGGTGCAGGATCGCTCCGCAGGTGGCCAAAGGTGGGCCTGAGTATGGGGAAAATTGCAGCAGAGACAGATCTTTGTATCTGGTGTGTGGGAGGCTGCCCTGCTGTGACACACTCGGTGTGTGTGCTGTTTCAGTCCCTCCTCACAGGCTATCTGGGCCTCTGCAAGACTCCAGCAGCACCTCAGACACCAAAGATGGTTCCCCCTCAGCCTGTAGGCAAAGTGGGACAAGGGAAAGCGGCCGTGACTGCTGCAAACTCCCTCACCAAGGCCCCGGTGAAAGCAGACCCAGCCGACAGCTCCAGCAGCGACAGCAGTGACTCCGACACAGACGTTGACCACGCAGCTGCAAACCACAAGGCAGGTGGGTCTCCTTTGGCAAGCTCGGGCATCTGCTTGGCCCAGGAGCAAAGCCGTGCCAGCACCGGAGGGTGACACTGGGATGGGTCCCCGTTCCCAGCCTGTCTCCACCGCAGAGCCCGGTAGCGTGGAGTGCTGCTGCCGTCTGCTGGCTTCCCTGGCCGTGACACCGCTCCTTGAACGTCCCTCATGTGCTGGCTGACTTGTGAGGCTCTGTGCCTTTGCCTCTTCCAAGGTCTGCTTTAACTGCAATAATTAATGCAATTAATGGGAGTAGGTAGGGCTCTCCCTGAAACTGATGCTCACTGCATTGGTGTGCTGCAGTAGCGATGGCTTCTATGGAAGGTTTAAACACTGGCTGAAGAACATCTGCTATACAGTGCTGGTGTTCAAGCCTCTCCTTGATATTTCTGGGCTCTGTGCTATGTCTGGAGGACAGAGGAGGGGAAGCAAATGGGAAGACCTATGGAGAAACAAAATGTCCTGCTATTTTCCTGTTGCCCTGGTTTGTTGGCAAATTGTAAAGCTCGGAGCTGGAAGCTGCTTCTGCTCTGGTGT
Organism: Cariama cristata; assembly: GCF_000690535.1. NCBI lineage: Eukaryota > Metazoa > Chordata > Aves > Cariamiformes > Cariamidae > Cariama > Cariama cristata. Next base: position 9,177 of record NW_009620930.1, on the reverse strand, counting down.
GACCCTGGTACCTTCAGATGAGCGCTGGTCTGGCTGTCAGCTCTGGCCTACTCTAGAGGCTCAATGGGTCTGTTGGCCTCTTGGGCACATCATTAAGTTTGCAAAGGGCTGTTGAGGGGATCAGAATGATGTACAGGTTCAAGGAGGTCCAGGTGCAGAGGGATAGGCTACTGGTGATGATTAAACATGGTGGTGTGGATACCCCCTCCACCTTGGGAAGTCCCTGACTTGCCAAGTGGTGGTGTCCTGGGGAAGGACTGCTCCCTGTCCTGACCCATCTTGTCCTGCCAAAGCTGTCGTGGCTGTTTTCACCCACTTTCCTTGTGAGATACTCGATCTTAGTCTGAGGCATCTTTCTCTGGCTCTGCTATAGTTGAGATGGCCAGCAGGTTTTTCTTTTGGGGGGAGAAGTGGATGCTCCTCTTCAAATGCCTATATCCATCCTCCAGTAACTCTGTGGTCTGTGTAGTGAATGTTCCCTGAGTTGTCTTCTCTCTCTTGTCACTGTTTCTGCAGAAAACAACCCCTCTACAGGGCAGGAAGCCACAGGAACCTCCAACAAAGAGAAGGTGGTAGGAAAAACAGAGCCAGGTCATGTCAGCCTCAAGCCTTCCCCACTCAAGAAAACCCTGGCTGTGAAAGAGAATGATGTTGAGGCAAAAAGGGTGCAAGTGACCCCAGCATTCTCCATCCCACAATCAGAGGAGTCAAGCTCGGGGAGTGAAACCGAGGTCACCACTGCTGCCAAAGTTCCTGCAGTGCAAACACTGGAAGGGTTGGAGGTGAAGAAGAAGAAGAAAAAGGAGAAAAAAGAAAAGAAGGAGAAGAAGAAACCTTCATCCACAGCAGACAAGGCTGCGAAAACACCTAAGAGCAAAGACAAAGAGAACAAGAAGCAGAAAACGTCTCAGAAGCGGAAACTGCCAGGAGATGATGGGGCTATTGGGCAGCCCAAGGAGAAGAGGCAGAAGGGGCAAGCTAATGAAGAAGTGCCCAAAAAGAAAAAGAAGAAAGCAACTGGTGACCAGGAGAAGCTGCCACGCAGTAAAGAAAAGAAAAAATCGGCTAAAAGTAAGCATCCCTCACTTGGGGCTGCCTTTGCAATAGGTTCTTGCAGCTGATGCATGTTCAACCTCTGGTGTGGGGCCTTGTAAGTAGCCCCCACTTCCCTGTTAGCTTCCTGCTTCACTATTTCCCTCTTGGCCCACCCAAAGCCAATGCCAGATTTTTAACATCCGACCTCAGTGTTTTTCTGCAGTCTCAGCACCAGGCCTTGTTGCAGACAGCAAGCTGGGCTCTGCCCCTCTGTCCTGTGTCCGACACAGTGGGAACTGTGTTAGTACTCATGCTGATCCTTGCTGCTTGCACAACACAGGTGTCCCTGTGCATATTCTGTTGCATGACGTGTCCCTCCAGGGCTTTCTCCTTTCCTGGCCTTTATCCTGGCTGGAAGCAGCTGTCTAGCTGAAGGCTGGCAAAGGGTTGAGGTGAGTCTGCACTGAACCTCCTGAGGCCTCTTTGCCCCCCTCGCATGGCCTGTGCTGGGCTTGGGAGAGTTCTGGCTGGAAGCTCTGTAAGCCCTGAGGCCTGTGTTCTGCCCGCTGTGTTCTTCGTGGTGCCCTGCTGTTGTCTGCAGTGCAGAACGGCTCTGCTGACCCAGCTGGCTGCCCTGGCTCCTCTGCAGCAAACACAACACGTGCTAGTGGAGAGCTAAGGTGAAATGTGCCTGGGGATGGCAGGCAGAAGGTCCTTGATGTGCTGTGGGCATGGCAGGGGAAGCCCAGCGTTCACATGTGCAGGGCTTTGTGTTAGAGCTTCCTTAACACGGCCCCTTGCTGCCAGCCTCTTTAAAAGCGATCAGCCTTGAAATCTGCGCTGTCATCTGCCGTATCAGCCACGGCTGTTCCCCGTAGGGCAACAGTGCCCCTTCCTGACCCTGCCTGATCAGTGTCTGTGCTGCAACATGGTGAGCAGCTCATTCAAGAGATTTGACTCAGGGCTATTATGGCTGTTTTCAAATCCCTGGAGAAAGAGGAGGATGGTACCAGCCTGCTGCTTGTTCCTCCCAATTAAGAGTGTTTCCTGCCCCTCTTGTCTGCATGCCTCTCTGTAATGCTGTTTACTGCCCTAATGCAAAGACAATTTTTTTTCTTTGCAGTGCAGACTGCATTTGCAGATCAGAGCTGGTTCAGTGCTGGATCTTGTAGGCTTTTTTTTAAAAAAAAAAAAAAGAAAAAGAAAAAAAAAGGGAGCTGGAATGGATGGGCCAGATCTGCTGGAGTTTCTGTTCCACATAGATGCAGCCCTTCATTTTGGAGGAGACAGACTTGCCCGTCAGCCCTTGTGTGGGCTGTTGCACACAAGAGCTGAAGCCTCTTGAAGCAGTTGTGCTGAGCTGAACTTTGTGTCCATCCTGCATTAGTCACTCTGCTTGCTCTGATTTCTGGCGTGTGCCCAGCTAATCCAGCGCTGGAGTGGTTCCTTGGAGTGAGTGGGCAGCAGGAGGTGGGAAGAGGAGGATCCTAATGTAATTCTGCCCACACGTGTGCATGGATGGTGGGATCAAAGCGCTCTGGCTCCGAGGTACTGGAGTAACAGCCCTGGGCACAGCTGCCTTGTAGCAGGGCTCTGCCTTCACCCAGTTACTGCTCTGGAAAGCTTGTTCAGGTTTGGATGTGATCAAAAACTTACTGGAGGTGGTCCTACCACTCTGTGCTCCATCTCAGAGGCTAGCAATACCAGAGTCCCTCTCTTAGATGACTTTTCTTTCCCTCTCCCAGAAAAAAAGACTGGAAAAGAAAAGAAGAAGAGCAAAAAGGTGTCTTCGGAAGGGGAGCCTATAGCAGATGGCTCTGCTGAGGCTCACAAGAAGAAGAAGAAGGTATGTGCAAGACCCTGGGATGTGGGGTACCATGGGGAGAGCTGTTCTGAACCACAGTTGTGATGTTCATCCCTGCAACATGCCAAGCTGGAGAGGAACAAAGCCGTGTTCTGGCCTTGCTGGCAGTACAGAGGAGGCTGCCGTTAATTGTGGCTAGTCTTGAGATGCCCTGACCTCAACCTTGGTTGAGATTGCGGTGGCTTGAAGAGTGGCTTGTTCCTGTATCACCCCCCCAGGGGAGATTCCTTTCACTGGAAGGGTCAAACCCAGGGGCCCTTTGGTAGCAGAGAACCTGCCCAAGGAGTAAGTGCTGTTCTTCAGCTGTCTGTTCATCTAGTTGTTTTCAGCAGAAACGAGCTCCTGGGGGCTTGGCAGGCTACTGCATCCCATCGCAAGGGCTAGGAAGGGGCGCAAAGGGAGACTATAGGATGTTCCTTGTAATGGATATGTCCCTGTAGAGATGGTAGCCAAG
>NW_009620930.1:756-5793 GCF_000690535.1 Cariama cristata | reverse complement strand
AAGGTGGTAGCCAAGAAGCCTCTGTGGCTTGTGGCTTTGCTGGGTCCTTTATGTTTGTGGTGCAGATGATACTGATTTATTTTTCACCCTTTTGTTTTTAGAAGAAGAAAACAGCTGAGCCTGAAGGATTGTGAAGAAGGTACATGGCCTGTGGGGACTATCAGTTGGTACCTCTGAACAGCGGTAACCGTGGCCAAATTCAGTTCTCCTGGGCCAGTCTTGGGAAGACAGTGTGCCCTGTAAATGCTCACTGAGTCAGCCTGGCTGTAGATTAGAGAGCCAGGGAGTCGAGCGGTGTAAGGAAAGTCATGCAGCAGTGTGTTGGCTTCTCTGGATGTGTTTGACCTCAACTCTGTAGCTGCTGAGAACTGGATGTCCAGCCTGGACCTTGCTGTCCTCTGTCATCAGCAGAGATAAGCAGCCTCTGGCAGTGTCTGTCCCTGCTTACCACAGGGAGCTTGGAAAAGTAAAGTGGATTAGATAATGATGTAGCCACCTGGAAGTGGACCAGATGACTCTGCCCTTGCTCTGCTCAGCTGTAAGGCTGTTACCTGCCTCCCCATCCCTAACTCTTTTTAACTCCTCTCCCCAAAGGTACCACATCCCTGTGATTAAGGATTTATGGGTGAAGATCAAACAGAAGAGAGGAAAAGGAAGCTCATCTGGAGAATTGCAACTTTTTTTTAAATAATAATTTATAACTTCTTTTAACTGTGACTTCTAGAGCAGAGCAGCGTAACTTTCTGCCTCCTTCTGCCCTGCTGGGGCCCACAGACGTGTTTATTGCCCCTCCTGATGGCTCGCTTGTTGCACAAGAACTGAACTGAAGGAGGCAGTTTGACCAGAGAAGAGCCAGCTTGCATAAACTGCTTTCCTCCTAGTTGACACCCAACCTTCTCTCTCTCATCACAGAGCTATATTTTTCAGAGAGACTTTTACCCTCCCCCCCACCCCCCTTCTGTGATTTGTGGTGTCAGTCCTTTTGCTACTATGGAAGAGAGCTCTTGAGTTTACTTTTTATTCTAACACTGATGACAGTGATTATTGTGTCCCTGGAGTTGCACTGAACAGCTGTGTCCAGCAGCTGTTCTCAGCCAAGGTGGCGTAAATTTTGTGGGTTTTTTTTAATGGAATACAAAATAAATAAAAAAAAAAGGTGAGATTTTTGGCTTCAGCTGCTTTCAAGGGAAGGGAGGTGACTAAGGGCAGGCCAGGAGGGCACGGCAAGCGCTGGGGCTGAGCCATCTCTGGAGGATGTTGCAGGTGGGAGAGCAGAGCCCAGCATCTGCCCAGGTTCATGCGCACTGCTTCAACCCCTGGGGAAAAATTAATTGCTTTCTGCCTGCTCCCTGAGGACAAGCAGATGCTGTTGCTCCTCAGCTTTGAACTACATGTTCTAGTGTTGGTTTGGTTTGGTTTTGGTTTTTTTTGTTTTTGTTTTTTGTTACTGAAGTGCTGTGTAGGGGCAGGCACTGAGACTAGGTGTGTGCATCACCCTGTATGGAGCCAGCCTGCTGCCTACCCTGCACCTTGTACTGGGCTTGTGCCTGGTTTCCTCACTTCCCTCCCAGCCCTGGGGTGCAGAAGGTGAGGGGGAAAAAAAAGACCGGATCCTCTTGTGCTCCTCCCTCCCATGCTGTGCAGCCTGGTGCCGGGCTGTGCTGGTGAGGGCAGAGTTCTCCGGCTGCCACCCTCGCACCTGCACAACCCAGGTGCAGGAGGGAGATGGCTCCTGGTGCAGGGGGCTGCTCTCCTCCTCTCCCCCCACGCTGTGACTCACTTAAAGGTGACTTCAGCCTCCTGGGCCGTGCTGGGGTACAGGGGGACCCTGGGGTGCGGAGGAGATAAGTGATGAGCCGGGAATGTGGCAAGGAATATGCACAATCCTGGGTGGGGGCACAGGTGTCCAAGTGTCTTTGCAGAGATTTTTCTTTTTGCCTTTTTTCTTAAGATTCCTTTATGGACAACCTAGGACAGCTGCAAACTTGCAAGCACTGCCCTGCTGAAGTTGCTTACAAAGCTTTCTTACTCAAAAGTTTATTTGAAATAAGGTAATTTATAAAGGAACTATCAGATTCAGAAAAACCAGAAACCCCTCTGACTCCTGGGTCAGCCCCTCTCCCACCATTACCCACTGCTGTGGCTGCTCTCCAGCCTGAAGGCAAAAGCTGGAGGTGAACATCTATCTACAAAACTGAGCGTTCCGCAGTAAAGACCCTCTACTCCAGTAATCTAACAGGGCGTTATCTACGGGGGTCAGTTAAGAAGCTGGTGGAGGTTGTTTTGCTGCTTTTAATGTTCATTCAGCGTAAGAAAGCATTAGTGGCTCGGTCTTCAGCAGGGGTGAGTTCTGCGCCTGCCATTGCCTGGGTGCTGTGGGATGCCGATGAGCAAAAGGGAACAGGATTTATGGGACTGCCATCGTTGAAATCATTTTCCAGCCTGCTTTACCCACCCTCTGAGGGAACGCGTTGTCCCTAGCACTGGTCCTGGTGGCAGCTCAGCCCCGTCTGATGCCCTGCAGCAGGGGAAGGGACACACAGTGGTGCCCACTGTTAATCGCCTTGGAAAAGCAGTGTAAGAGCAGAAGTGAAATAGAGAAAAAAAATAAAACAGGAGCTGGGATGCTGAAGATGGGACAGGCATCCGCTGGCATCCTCTTCTACTTGGCTGTTGGGGGAGAAGGAGAGGGAGTCAGTAAGATGGCTCCAGAACCTCCCAAAGCCCAGCATGCTTTTGCCATGTCTCCATCACGACCTGCACCTCCCCAGCAGGGCTTTGGTGATGCTCTGGCTCTTGGGGGTGGACCCATACCTCCCTCAGCCCCCAGGGCTTTCCACTTCCTCATCCCACAACCAACCATGCTTGGACTCACCTTTCTCCGCGCTCAGCTTGGGCATGTCCACCCCGGAGAAGATCATCTCCTCTGGCTCTGTGATGGTGGCGTCAGCATCTGCAGAGGGAGGGCAGGATGTGGGTTCTGGACCCCTGGGGCTGCCCCATCGCCCCCAACCCCTCTGAGGGCAGCAGGGGAGAGGCTGCAGCAACCCCATGAGCCATGGGCTTGGGGGCAAGGGGGGGCTCATGGAAAACCTTGACTGCATGCCTCAGCTCTAGCTGCAGCTACCCAAGGAGGTCTCTGGGTTTTAGGGTTCACTCCAGCCTTAACATGCCAGCACCAAAGAGGGGTGAGGGATGCTCGCTACAGCCTGGGCACCCTCCTCTCCTCTCCCTGGCAGCTCTCCTCCTCCTTAATCGCAAGCAAAATGGGGGGGCCAGCATCCATGCACACTGCTTGTTCCTCTCCTTCCCCTCCCTGGTGACCTACCGGGGCAGTCCAGCTTTTCCCGAGTCGCAGTGCCCTCAATCTTGGTGCCATTTTTGTAGGAGCACCAGCAGTAGCCCGTGGCGGCATCGCACTGCTTGGGCAGGTAGTCACCGTTCTCATCGCACTGCGGGTGGAAGCGACCCGGCCAGACACCCCCAGAATTGGCCTCTGCCTGGCACTTAGTTTGCACTAGGGCAATAAAAACAAAGGGGAGACACCGTGAGCCCCCCGCCCCGGCAGCCTCGGTGGGAGCTTTTTATTCAGAAGCAGTTAAATTAAATTTAAAAGGTGAACAGGCCCCATCCCGGTGACCTTTCTAAAGCTCTTGGGCTAGCCGAGGGCTGAGGATTTGGTGTGGTGCTCTGGATTCTCAGACACTGGAGTTTGCACTAGGGCAATAAAAACAAAGGGGAGACACCGTGAGCCCCCCGCCCCGGCAGCCTCGGTGGGAGCTTTTTATTCAGAAGCAGTTAAATTAAATTTAAAAGGTGAACAGGCCCCATCCCGGTGACCTTTCTAAAGCCCTTGGGCTAGCCGAGGGCTGAGGATTTGGTGTGGTGCTCTGGATTCTCAGACACTGGCTCATCCCAAATGCCCTGCTGGCAGCAGGCAGTGGCTCTGTCGTGTCCCAAAAGCCACCACCCCGAGGGTCCCCATGGAAGGAAGAGGTCCGTGATCGGTCAGGGGACGGAGGGTTCAGTTGCCTTTGGGAAGGCAACTGTTCTGGCACCTCCTGGGGGTGGTTGCTCCCGAAGGGCCAGTCCCGACCCTCCCCAGCCCAGCACCTCCCCATCCCTAATACCTTTCTCTGCCGGGATCTTATGGTCCTCCTTGGGCTTCTTGGCCATTTCAAACAGCAGCCACTTGTGCATCCAGGATTCAAAGGCCTGCAACAAGGGGAACCAGCACATTAACAGCACAGGGAGGGGTGCACGATGGGGGAGCCGTGCTGCGAGCTCCAGGTTGGGCCAAGGAAGGTCCTGAGCACCACCACCTTCCTTGGGGTGGGAGTAACCCAAGCCTGGCTCAAGCAGGACTTTGTTTTTCCAGGTAGGGACACCCCAGTGCCTCCCCAAAGTGGGCTGCTCCTGGAAGGGGAAGGGTAGGATGGCAGCAAGACCCCCCCTGCCAGTCCGCAGCCGTCATGGTTTTCTTCAGGTTCTTCAGGTTGCCCATCAGGTTGTCCTTCAGCTCCGGGAACTGCTTCCTGGGGTCTGTTTGCTGCAGAGCAACCACCACAGTGAGACAGAGGGACGAAAAATGAGGTGGGGGGTAGGGGTGTTGAAGTTCTGCTTATATCAGCGAGATGGACATCACAGGAGGCCAGGAGCTCCCACCAGCTCTGAACACCCCAAGAGCCCCCAGACCCAGTGAGCTGGAAGCAGAGGGCCCCATCATCTCCTGCAGCACGGTCAACGGAGGGGGTGGTAGGGAAGCAGGGGACCTTACCAGCAGCAGATGCTTCACTTGGTCCTCAGTTTTGTTGCTAGGGGGGGCCATGTCCTTAAGAGAAAAGGCAAAGGGGTAGCGTGAGCGTGGGGGCTGGCAGCAAGCCCTGAGGGCAGCGGGCAGTGCCAAGCAGGGGTGGGCATCTCTTACCATGTCTGTAGAGGAGAGATGAGACAGGACCCCCATGGTCAGGGGGGTGCTCACCATGACCATCTTCCTCTTGTTCACCGGTTTGGCACCTGCCGAGGAAAGAGCGGTGT
>NW_009620930.1:365-648 GCF_000690535.1 Cariama cristata | reverse complement strand
GACTGGCAGGCAGCTTCCTCTGCAGTGCCTCCAGCTGCAGGGTCTGGGAGGTCTTGGTCAGTTTGCTGATCTGCCCGCTCTGCTGGTAGACGAAGTAGACGGTGACAGCCTGGCCGGCGATCAGCAGGGCCACCAGGATGGAGAGCGTGGAGAAGGCGGCTTTGCGGCCCAACGCAGACCTGCAGGACATGGAGAGGGAGCTCAATCCCAGCCCCTGGCAGCAGGAGATGCCCTCATGCTCTGCCATCACTGTCCCCCCCAAAAAAACCCCTCCTGCAGCCCA
>NW_009620930.1:0-239 GCF_000690535.1 Cariama cristata | reverse complement strand
GGGAACCGAAACCCACCGTGGGGGCGGGGGGAGGCATACAAGGGGTACCCGAGGAGCACGTGGGCACACGGGGGCTGTGGGCAGGGCACTGCCAGGGGATTTTGGGACACAGCATCGCTCTGGGCATCGCCTTTGGCAGGATGATGAAACCACCTGAAGCCTCACTAGTGCTGGGGGGGCAGAGAACATGTCCCATGGGATGCCGGACTGCACTAAATTTTTAAAATTTTGTGCAAAAA
>NW_009620929.1:43258-71782 GCF_000690535.1 Cariama cristata | reverse complement strand
GGAGGCGCATGGCCCGCGGGGCGCCGCGTCCCGTCCCGTCCCTCTCTGCCGAGCTGCCTCCCTCCTCTCCTCCTCGGCCTCGCCTCCTCCCCGCCTGGTCCTCCCTTCTGCCCTTGCCTTTCATCTCCTCCCCTTTCTCCTCCTTTTTTTCCGCTTTCTTCCTTCCCTCCCTACTTCTCTGCTCTTCCCACCGTCCTGCCCCCTATTCAACTCTCCTCCTCTTTTTCTCGCGCTCTGTCCCTTTCTTTTCTCCCCACTGAGCTCAGGGCTGTGGGGTGGCACAGGGGCTAGATAGGGCTGCTCCACCTGTTGTCTCAGTGATCTCCCCTGTGCACACACCCCCTACCCAAAGAACACGGGTCTGTGCAGATGGTAAGTGGGAAGCTCCCCTCTCTGAGCACAGAGAGCCTCTTCATGAGCGGGTGAGAGAGCCTGGCAGCTAGGCGTTGTGGGGCAGGGTGATGGGGTAAGGCAGGCTGTTACACATCCTCTCTGCTTTCCTGGGGGTGTTTGAAATTTTGCAGGCTCTCATGCCCATTCCGCTCATCCCACTCCTTAACTGGAACAGGACCACCATTTCCAGGCAGTTCTAGTTAATGTCTGTCTCCCTTTCCGTGGGCTCTGTTGGTGACAGCCTGGAGACAAGGAGGTCTGGCAGGCAGGAGTGGCCCTTCAGCAGTCATGGGGATGGATGCTGTAGGCTCTTTGGACACCTGTGCTAGGACATTACACCCGACGCTCTGGTGTTGGGAGGATTTTGCCCTCTGCTCTGGCAGTACAACTACTGACCACTGATATTCACCCTCTCACTAAAAAAGTCCTAAATTAAATGACATAGCAGTTTAAGGTGTATCACCTCAAGGTTACTGTGCTTGTTTTGCCAAATGGTACTTTAATTCTAGGCCAGAAAGGACAAGGGAAGTTGGCATCTGGCAGTCTACTCCTGTCTTTCCCCTTTGCTCCTTTTGAAATTGTTTACAGTTTGCAAGTCCACAAATCTCCAGAGACATGGTCTTAATCCTTCTACCAGCAGATATGATGGGTTATGCCTGATTTTAGCATTCACGTTGCATGAAGTGTGGATGATACAAACACTTCGGCATTCTTGCTTGCCTGGATAGGGCAATTAGTATTGATTTAGCTACTCCACCCCTCCCCTAGTAATCACTTAGGCAGGATAATACATGTCTGCTTTTAAGCATCACAGAAAATTTAGTGTGTGCTTTGTCTGATCCTTATGAGACTGAACACTGCCTTTAATATCATGCAATTCATTTACTTCAGGGACAGACTTTTGTGTCTGTACAGCAAACACTCCTCACAAGAGAATGACAGGTCTGGATTATGCACAGAAACACCAGCAGACCTGAGGAAACAGGGACAGTTGTTAGAAGTTGTACTGCCTGGGGAGCTAATTTGTAGATTCAAGTCTACTCCTTTAACATAGCAGAGGGAAATCCTATCAAAGAGATAAGCTAATTCAAAAAGAAAGAGACAAATTCACAAAAAAACTGTACCAGCAATTATTTAATTTGATGGTCCTAGTGGAAGCTCCATCTCAGGAAGTCCTTGGACTGCTGATTGAGAGGGAAACCAGGGATTACTGATTTTGTGTACTCTTTTCCAAAGCATTTGCTGCTTTTCATTGTTGGAGAAAAGATACTAGGCCAGATGGACATTTTAGACCTTCTCATATAATTCTCCTAGGCTTAGTCATGCCTCACTCCATGTCTCTCATAGTTCCTTCAGTCTACTAGTCTTTTAACGGTGTGTACAAAATACTGATGTAAAGATATCAGTAAGGACTGCCTAAGCTCTCATGTGAGTCTCTGGACCCTACAGAGCTTAAAGATGCACTATGAGAATCAGTATCAGTGTTTGTCATTGTTTATCAACCATCCCAGTTACCAATGGTGCTAACAGTTCCTTTAAGTGCATCAAGAACCCTGATGAGCTTTGAGATAGAGCTAGATCAATCAGCTGGTGAGAAGGCTTCATATGATGTGTTTGCCTGTGATAGAAGACAGATAGAAGAGTCAGAGGCACATCTGGGCTTCTCCAGGTTCATGTGCCTGCCAGTTTACTGAAAACATATTCTTTCTGTCTTGTAGCTTATGATCTCTGTACCTTTGACAGCACCCTGTGTGGTGCAGGTTCTCTCTTTTGTGTACAATTATTTGCTTAATTTCTCCCCACTAAAAGATCTTCATTAACATAAGAACAGGAAAAGTGTTCCTTATTCCTAAAGGGACACTTCTTTTAAATTTCAGAATGTACTTTTAAGAGTGGTTTAGGCTGAAAGTCTTTTATACTCATCACTGCATAAATAAGCTCAGGTGATTTTGCCCTTCTAGGGTTTATTTAACAAGGGAGAGTATTTCTTTGCACAGCTAGGAGCAGGACCCATCAGCTTCTATGCACGGGTCTCTCTCTTGCCAATAACGTGTACCGTGAGCACCATTCGTTAGGCAACCCAGCACCTAACATACCCAAATAAGTCTGCATTTTGCCAGTCTCTCAGGATATACTCCTGGGCCAGACAGCACTAGTCAGGCTAATGAGCTATGGAGAAACACAGGCTGCTGATCTCCCATCTTCTCAGATTTGCTGCTGACTTGTTGGATGATTTTAAACAAATTGGTTCCAGCCTCTGGGCTGTAACTGGGTGATTTGTAACCTTTCTTTGTGCCTGGGTTGGAAGGGTTTGCTAATGGAACTGGGGCAACCTGCATGAAAGGTTGCAATTATGTGGTTTGCATTATTTCACTGTTAAAATCTTTCATCCCTTCAACCCATTTGCAGCAGCTGAGATTTTTCTGCTTTTGTAAAATGTTTATTCAAGCTTCTTGATGCCTCTTACGTGGTGTCATCGGTTTACCCATGCACCAAAAATCTGAGAGGCCAAAAGAACATGCAGTACAATTCCCTTTTTCACACACAGGCCAGGCACACAGCTCTGTAAGCCAGTGCACCTCCCTCAGCTTCTCTGGAAGTGTGCTGACACACGCAGCAGAGCCTCTGACCCGCAGGATATGGCTTTCTCGACTTTGGCAGCACCTACGTGGCCTTGTTTCCTGCAGGAACCGGTCAGCTCTGAGGAGGAAAGTGCCTACTCAGCACTGCGGTGCAGCTGACACAGCTCAGATTGCCTGTTTGTGCAGAGCTTGGAGCCCCTCGCTCCCGGGGGACAGTGTTATTGAAATCATCAGCCTCAGGCACTCTGGGTGAGACCTGCTGTGCAAATCCCCTTTGCTTCTCTGCAGTCACATCTGTCAGGAGAGGCAACCACAGCCTCTTGGCTTTTGCTGTCCTATCCTCCCTCCCTGGCTGCTATTCTTAACCTGCCTTCTTCTATTGAAAGGTCTTACTAGTGACCCCAAATCTGTCTCCAAACACTCCTGCAGGATTCCCGTGAGAAGAATTGTGGCTTGCCCTTATGGCAATATTGCAGTGCAGCAGAGGGGCACAGTAGCATCCAGTGCAACTCACACAGAGGTGATTTGGCTGTGCTCTAGCACTGGGAAAAATGTCTCGGTGAGGCTGCAGCTCCCACCGTGTGTAGATGGACTGGGGTGGGCTGATTGCCTGCTTTCATACCTGATACATTGTTAGGGAGAGTTATGCTTGTTCTGAGTGATGTATGGGAGTTTGCTACCCACCTGCAGCAATAAGCTGTCTCTCTGTACTTCCCTTCTTTACCTGGACTGATCAGGGCAGCTACAGCTTATCACCTTCCCACACCTCATCCAGGCAGTGTGCAAAGATGCTACCTGCCTGCCTGAACCTTATCATGGAGACATGAGTTATAGCCAGGTCTTCTTCAGAATCCAGTAGCTGGTACCTCCCATGGTCCAAGGAATCCTAATTACAAATGAATGTTCAGTGATTAGAGGTGGATAGAATCCAAACTGATTCAGTGTTGCCAAGCATGGAGGGAGTTTGTATCTGTATCCAAACTTTCCCATCCCTTTAATACGCCAAATTAACTTTGAACTGTATCAGTCCAGAGCTTCTGAACAACATGTCTTAGGATTAAAAACTCTACTATGGTATTTTTCCATGGCTATTTTGTGGACTGATGTGTGGGAAATACTGTTTTGTGGATCCAGCTCCATGTCAACGGGAAAGACACTACATAAAAGCTTCCAAAATGTAAGCATCATGCTTTTTAGGTCTCTGAATGTCATGCAATGTTTACACTGTGTTTGGGGCCTTGATGCTAGTTTACTTGTTGCCATTTATTTCCGACTAATTGGCAAGTTGCTGGATAGGGTGATGTTGTTAGTGAAGATTTCCTTTCCCCCAGTGTAAGGTGTCCTTCCTCCATCCTCCTTTCCTTTTTCTTTCAGGGTTATGAATGATACTGGGGTATCTGGGTAGGATCTGATGTTTTGTGTGGTACAGCCATACTTTCCTGTATAGGTGAAATCCTTACTATTGATGCTGCAGCGTATTTTTCCATTTTCTCTTTCTTCAAATGAGAGCACATTTTTTTAGCTCAGGAAACTTGCTTTTGTTACTACTTTTATGATTATGTTTGGGACTGCATAAAAGCACAGGGGATTTATTATGTTTTTCTTAGCTCTTGCTTCAAGTTTGATCATTCCAATTTGCAGGGCACTGCTAATCCTGAAAAAAATGAGATTTGTGGATGTTTTGCAAGAGTGTTTAGAGCTTCTTTCATGTGTATTTTCTGCATCCTTAAGTGTGTGCAAGAGTTGAAACCTGATTAAGTCTTGCTGTGCATTGTCATGCACAAAGACATAGTCTCAACTTCATATAGTGATGCACAGCAGCGTCATTTGAGGACCATTAAAAAGTCCATTGCAGTTCCAGTTCTGTTTGCCAAAGATATCAAAATGTCACTTTTAGCTGTCCTTATTTCTGGCAGTAGGTGAGCAAATGTCATGCTAAGATGGATTTCAAAGCCTTTTCAGTGCATTAATATGTTCTGGATATGCATTCTCATTAGGCACCCGTCCCAGTTAAAACATTACTGACAGTGCTTTGCTCTGAGCTACCTGCCGTGAGACTGCTGATCCCACTCTGCCCAACTCAGAGAGGGCATTGACTCCAGAACCACATGGTCAGTGAGAGTTGCCCTGACAATGCACCATGCTATCGCCTGTTTTGGCTTGCCTGCCTCCCCAAATAAGTGCTGCAGCCAGGTTTGGGGAAGAACAAGCCTCTCCTGAAGACTGCAGGGACATGGTTTATCTGTGAATTCTCCTAGAATTTGGTCTGTGCTTTCCACACAACCTGTGCTGGCACCATATTTAAAACTTTGTGTCCATAATTTGTCTCTGAGTCTTCAGTCTAAGAGATGGCCCAGTGCCTCTTTGCCAACAGGAGATGTAAGAATGACTCTACTGGGAAAGAGCAATGATCCATCTAGCTCAGTGCCCTCTTTCTGACTATGACTGATAGCAAATACTTAAAGAAGTATAGCATGGGCAGGGCAAACACACAATACTGTGTTTCCAGGAGACTTTTGCAGCTTCATATGGTTTGCAGCACTCGCTGTCTCAGCAACACCTTGTGTCTCAGACCCTCACTGGTCGGACCCAACAACACTATGTGCTCCCTTGTCACTTTGTTCCGGGCTGAAGAGACAGAAGCTTGCCAGCATATCCCTCCTCCCTGGTCAGGGTAGCTCTGTGGCTCCTACAGTACTGCATACAGCCCTGATAAGAAAAAAACCTTGGTGATTGCAGAGAGAGAACTTTCTGATGTGAAGCTGATCATGAAAGAATCACTGGACCCACACAGGGACACTCAAACAGCCAGTGCTGTCAACTGGTGCTACATGACTCATGAAAAGTCACACTACAAAAGCAGTGAACTAATATCAGAAGGTATAGTGTACTTGCTTAGCATTTGTCTGGTTATGTTTGGATTTTTTGTCTTAAGTTTTCAAACATTTCTTCAACAAATTTTTCAATTTAGCAAATTTAGCCTGGATATATCTTAAGAATAAAGACTTCCACATAAGTTCCTTGGGCCTTCCTGCTTCTGCTCAGGCCAGAAATATTACAAGAAATGCACCACTTGCCTGCACCTGGTATTTCTGATATGCCATTACCCAGCCACATGGATTGAGGATAAAGATGGAGGTCGTGTCCAAGCAGAGAAATGAATGGCTGTGGAATGCAGGGTTTGGATGAAGGTGAATTAAGGTGAAGATGTGGATGAGATATGAACCAAAACTGCTCAGGTATTGCTCCTAACTGATATTACATGCTTTACTCCTATGCATTGGTTATTCCTACCTGCAGAGCTATGATGCATGAAGAACCTACCTTCTCCAGGAAGTCTGTTTGGAAAATTGACTGTGAAGCTCCTAGTAATCCTATTATCTAACAAGTGGAACCAAATTACTATCTGCACTTTACAAATTGCTAACTCATCTTGGAAAGAGGTGAAGTTCACATCTGGAAAACAACTACAAACTTGAAAAAACATACGCACCAACTGGAGACCCCAGAGGAGAGCCCAGCAAGGAAGATCACAGTTCTAGAAAACATGACCTGTGAGGAAACACTGAAAAGCTGGGATTGCTCAGTGAGGCCTGGGAAGCATAATAAATCTCCAGGTATTGTAAAGCTCTTGCAAACAGAGGCAATAAACAAGCACCCGTGTCCACTGGCAGCAGAATGAGAAACTGTGGATCTAAATTGCAGGAAGCAAGATTAGCTATGAGAAAATGCTTTCTAACCATGAGGTTAGTTAAGGACTGGAACAAGGAGGTAAGGGGTTCTCATTATGAGACGTTTTTAAATACAGCTTAGTCAAATATTTCTCAGAAATGGTCTAAGTATACCTGGTCAGCTTTTCAGAAGGATGACAGACTAAATGAGGTCTGAAGAGGTCTTCTAGCCTTATTTTCTTTGATACTATTTTATACTCTCTGTATGTTGTCTCCCTTAGTAGAAATAGTAAATCCTTGAACACGCCACAGAAAAGACATTTAAGCTCTTCACATCCCAAGGAATAACAACATTTTGTCTCCAACCTAGTTTATCCTACTCAGATATAGATAGCATCGTGCACTCTTATCTACATTTTCAACCATGGCCCCCAAGACTTGCTTCTGCTTCTGCTTTTCTTAAGTTCGGATAATAAATCCTGCATCTCTGTGTTTTGCATTTTTTAAAACATTCCAGGCTGGAAACAAAGTACCCACGCACATACCCACAGTCCAGAGTTTGTTGTCAGAAAAACAGGGAATCCTTCCCTAACCTCAGGAATGTCCCTGGAAGATGTTCTTGCCTTTTGCTCTGTTGTCAGGAATGGTGTCGCTACACTTTGGCAGCCGCTAAATTTAAAACAGATTCTTTAAACTTAAAAACAGAAGTAAAAACCTACTGTTTCTTAAGGAATTCTTTCAGTAAAAATCTTTACCAGAGAGAGTTTAATCAGTAAGCTCCAGCCAAATTTTGTACGCTATACTGGATTGAGTAGTGGTCGAACTTTGACCTCTGAGCTTCAGGAGGAGTTATGGATGAGACAAGTGGTTATGTTTCCTGCTTTTAAATAATGAACAAACACCCATCCAAATATCCGCAGTCCATGAACTGCTTAAAAAGTTACCTCACTTGTGTCTCTAAGATGATCTCTCTGAAGAGTTTTTTGGCACAGCTTTGAATAAACAAAACATTTGACTTTCACGTCCTTCAAATATTGAGTATTTTAGGATAGATTCTCTTTCATGTTATAGAAGAGAATATGTAGTATCTGCCTTTAAGTGAAAAATAGGCTGATACTGTAGCAAGTTAAAGACATCTCCTTTGCGTGGCTGTCAGGTGCTGAATATAGGGTGTTCTTCATCTTCTCTCTTTTAAAGGTAAAAATAAGGAGCAAAAGAAATGCTTTATCTGTTCTTTTTTGAAGTACAGAAGTTCAGGTGCCATTTGTTAAATGATTCTTTGCAGAGAATATGAGAGAAGCCACATCTTGCATACCATACATACCGTATGCTTGGATGCATCCTTAACCAAACATAGACATTTTTCTTAGCAGTGTTGTGGCCACATGGATAAGATGTCGGGTTGACATATCACAAAATTAGCTTGTATTTCTTCTGTCTGAAAAGTTACCTTGCTTAAACTCTCAAATTTGCACTACTTATTAGAAAAAAGAATCTGATTTTTTTTTCCTTCATTCCTCTCCTTACATGAGAAGGCAATAGACAAAGTTTCTCACTTATTTCCTAAAGCATGGAGAAGATGACTGCTTCAACAGTGTGCCTTAGAAAGGCACCAAATTATTTGCATTGTTTGATGGAAGAGGGGAGGTCCTGACCCATTAAAATTAGTGATTTTGATGTGGTGAAGTAGCAGCCAGATCCCTTTCGGCTGTGTCAGGTCTGATTTGCTGCCTCCATGGCTACGTGGAACAATAGTCTGTGCAGGGCAGCAGGGACGTGGGCAGAATTACAAGTAAGCATCCGTCAAATTCCTCTGTGCAAGTGCAAAAAGGGTTCTTCCATTGCACTTTTTGAATGCCAGCAAACCTGTATGAATGATTCTCTATGACTTGGGCAAGACAGCTTTGAACTCAGGATTGTCCCCTGGAAACATGACAAATTATTTTTTTCACCTATGAAGGTATTAAAAGTTTATTGTGTTGACTTTAAGTCAGATCTTGGCAAAGCTTTCTGGCTTGTTTTTTCATTTTGTTTTTGCTTTTCAAATGGATGATTAATATTTGCTCAGTTTGAAAAAAAAACAAGTCCTAGTGGAGAGCCTATGCATAGAGTATTTCTACTCTGATGGTTAAAGTCCATCAAAAGTTATTAATAATAGGAGTGGAGGCTTACGATGGGGGTTGCTGATGCCATTAAGCAGTCAGTGGCTGAGTGCAATGGCAGAGGTGGTACAGCAACATGAGCATTAAAATGTGGAATTTTAAAAAGGTCAGATATTAAAAACTTTGGGGGAAATTGCCAGCAAAGGTTACAACAGCAATGCTGAGAGCAACATAAGAGCTGAGACAAGCCAGCTTATACCAACAAGCCAAGCATACATGGCTTCATGTCTCTGTTGAATCTCAGTAGTTGCAGCAGGCTGAGAGCCTTTCCTGTGACTTTGGGATTTGTTGGGCAGCAACTAGGAAAGAAGGGTGTCATTTACCAATTTGCCACCATGGTGATTTACTACATCCTTGAGAAGATATTCCATGACAATACTTCATCCACTTTTTATTTTTGAGATCTGGCAGGAGAAAATGGAAAGGGGCTGGAGGGAGATGTCAGATGGTGAAACTTTTAACACTAAGATCAGTGCATCACTTTTAGGTGAAGCACTTCAGGTTCTCCAAAGCAATCCTCCCGTGGTCAGGGGAAGGATCACTCCATAGGCATAGTCAATACCTCTGTGTTGCATTTTATGGGTCTGTGAGATTATATATAAGAAAACAATACTGTTACTTGGAGCAGCAATTTTATCAAAATATATGTTGTCCATAGCAGACTTTGAGCAAAGGCCTTCCAGTTGGGAGGGTTATTGCTGAAGGGTATAAACTGGGAGTCCCATGCTTGGGGTTGACTTCACCAGGCTAATGGAGGGACTCAAAGGTTTGTGTGTGCTTGAGTGGCTGTGGAGAGACACAAACAGAAGGAGGAGGACTTGGCTCCTTCTCTGGGACTCACAATAGACAGCATGCTGATCTTTTAGGGAAGTGTGTATCTGAACCTAGGTAACCTCTAAAATTAAATAGGATAGGTGGTAGAAAGCATCTAAATTCTGCCTGAATGGCACATAAAGTATATTAGTGCCTTGTTGAATGTCTACCAGTGATTTTGCTCTTGAAGTCTGATTTATTATTTTTTTTATACAGACTCCTCTCTGACTGTCAGTCAACAATTTGTCTGAGAAGTAAAGCTAGCCATACAGTAAATGACCATAATACAAACCATGGCATATGCAAGTAATTTTCAAAAAGGAGTGTATTTGGACATTGCTCTGAAGAAAAAAGTATTGTGGGGAAAAAAGGGAAGTGGGATAGTATCTTTTAAAAGTAATAGCACACAATACAGGCTCCAAAACGCTCCATAATTGTTTGTGGTATAGCCTCAGGGTAAGGAAATATTATCCTTAAGAAGAAGTAATTTGAATGAAGCTGGAGATCAGAACATTCCATTTACCAGTTGTAAATGCATACTGTCAAAACACAGGTTTCCAATAATACATGGAGACTTTCTCTGCTGCTTTTGATCTGTTAGCATGTAACAAATATACTTTCCTTCTCTGACACTGAACTTAGGAAAGTAAATAAAATCAAAACCATATGTAAAGTACTGACTCACAGAAAACATTATGCTAATATATATATATGTCAAAGGCATATGTTATATTAGTCATTATAATTAAAATAATACACACATCTGTTTTACAATGAAATGTGAGTAATGTGCCACTAATTGCTAACATCTGTAGTTCTTTCTAGCTATGATATTTCCATTTTTAAATGCTGCACATTCTGTAGACTAATAAAATGTGCAAAAGCACATTTAAAATTTAAATTTAAAAATTATAATACCCTGAGTCGTACTTTGATTTCACTTATATTAGCATTTGTTGTAAGGGACTTCCTGGCTTTCCATGAATTGTCTGTTTTGCCCCCTACAGCAAACAGAAAAAGATGTGGAACCACTGGACAGATATTTCTTCCCTGCCTTCTCATAGAAACGGACCTAAGCGTGCATCCTCTTTAGGGCAAGGGTAGCTTCCCTGGGGGCTTATGTCTTGGAATAACTGTGTCCTTTCAGCACTCTTTGAGAGCTTCCTTATTTCCTGAAGGGTATATGTAAAGCCCTCTTTAGTTGTTTTGGCCGCTCCTTCTCTGATGAGTGCTCTGTCTTGATCAGACTTACTATGTTAACAACAGCAATAAGATTTTCCTTCTTCACCAAGTCTTAGAAAATTGTCTTGTTTCCAGTTTGTTAACTGTCTGTACATCTAATTCTTATAGTTCGTTAATGGACTTTGCCTTTGACCTATTTTATCCTCAGTGTAGTGCTAGTACAACTGTTCCTGGCATTACATTGACTTGCACATCAGAGACAAAATTATTAAGCATCCCACAGCTGGCAGCCAAATCATATTTTGCAGCCATGCTGTCCAGACTTCCCCAGAAGTAGCAGTGTTGATGTTACCAGTGTTGAACTTGCCAGGCCTTGCTTGCCATCCTATCAAGACTTATGGCTGTCACATAGTTTTAAACTCTGGGCATGGTTTTGGCTTGTGTGCTGAATCACATACTGCTGTTTTGGACTCTGAGCTCCATGGGTGGGTCTTGTCTTACTTTCTTTACTTACATTGGTTTTTTGTATGCTATTGTGGCCACAGTATCAGAGCAGCCTGCATTCTGTAAGCTTCAGTCAAGTCTGGGTGACTTCCTTCGCTTGGCAGATTCCAGATGTATTGCCAGAGTTTATTTCTGGGTCTTTCATGAGCCTGTCTCTGACTTCCCTGTGCGTGTATGTCTTAACACCAATGAAGAACTGTTCTGTTATCAGAGACCTAGTTAGTCAACTCCCATCCTCCCCTTCTCCTCCCTCCAGAAAAAATGTTCATCTTTCAAGTCTTAGATCTGTTACAAACGCCTTTTATACTTTCCATTCCCCCTGCATTAACAAATCTTTTTCCATTTTTGGATGGAATGCAGTCCTCCTTAAGATTCTGCAATCCATTTTTATTGTGAGCCTCCTGGCTGTCTTAATTGAAAACTATTAAAAACCTCAAGCGTTTGAGATCCAACTTTTATCAGAAGTAAATTTACTTTCTGCACAGTATCTTTCTGATAGCATTCACAGTTTGTAGCTGTAGAAACTGTGCAGATCCTCTCTAAATATTTTTTCATTAGTAGGGAGTTTACCCACTCCATTATTCACTCCTGCAAAATAGTTTGATTCTCCCCCAGTACCATACTTTGTCCTGAGATAATGCCAAGCCTGTGAGTCTGATAGACTGTAAATACGATATCCGAACGTGTCAGCATTGCTCTGCACGAACCTCCATCGAACTGAACATTTCCTTCTACGTGTCTCATACCAGCACTTTTTAAAGGCACAGCTCCACACACGCTGTGCACACTCCTTTTTCCCCTGGACCTCTCTTTTCTATGCCCTGCAATGGCATTGAGGAGGAAAATTAAAAGAGCTTAATGCACTCTGCAGCCCAAGGCTGTGAATTCCTCTCAGCTGCTTGCAGAGTGTTAATGGACACTGTACAGAGCAAAAACGGACAGAGAGAATCTGTCCCAATAGCTTTTAAAAATTCACCTCTGATGCTAATGACACCTTTGAGAGCTAATGAAATAGTTTTCAGATATGGACCTGGTCTCTGCTAATACTCATGATTGTGAGCATACAGGTTGTATTGTACACTCCAATGGGAAGTTTACTTGGGCAAAATTCCCACCAAGGTCAGCTGGGCTTTCTCCAGAGCAATCCTTGCCTAATAAATCCCTTAATGGTAATAATTATTGAGGTTGGGGTTGTAGTTAAATATAGGAATATTTTAAATTTAAAAATACATAGGCTATGCTCTCCTCCTGTCTGCACTGCTCTCTCCTGCAGTAATTCTATCAAGTTATCTTAGTCTTTGTTGGTGTATAGTTCTGTGCAGAATCATGCCTCCTATTACCACTTGAAATAACTCATGAAAAAGCCTCTGTTTTGATACAATTTATTTCAAATATGAATTTATGGCTTTAAACTACTGAACAGCATTGCCTCTAATGAGTCCTGGAGTACCTTAACCATGAAATAAAATTAAGGAAAGTTGTTATTCTCCCTAAATGAAGGTGTGATGGCAGAGTAGTTACAACATCTGGCTTTTTGCCAGAGGTATAAGCTCCCTTGTTATACTAGTGATGAGTGATTCTCAAGACAGATAGAGAATCAGATCTTGCTGCTTTGAGGTTTTTCTTGGTCAACTCAGCTGTAAACAGGTACCAGCCATTCCAGCTGAGAGTCAGAAAGGCAGCTGTCTGTGATAAAAACATTTCTGTTTCCTTAAATGTGGTTTACCACAGAGTTGGCATGTTTTGGCTTTGCCAGTCTGACGGGCTGAAATGGCTTGTCTTAAATTGTGGTCATTTTCCTGCTACTTCTGCTGGGAGATGTGCATTTCAAGTATAAGCAGATACTTCTTGTGAGCAGCTGAACTAATGAAGTCTGCTTCCCAACAGATTTGTGTTATGCACTTGGTTGACATTAGCTAAATAAGGCTATGGCTATTATTAGGTGTCAGGTATTCTGTAAAGAGAGATCTAGAGAATGCCCCAGCCTTGGGAAAAGCTTCAAATGGGGGGTTGTGTCTTCTTAGACACTGGGATCCACACTGTAGGGAGGACTAATAAAGCCTTTTTCTAGCTGCTTGTCTTCATAAAACGTACTGGAACATAACTATCTTGGGAGGCTTCTGCCGTTCTGTCAAGTTCAGAGAGAAACTGGCCAATCTGTTCAAACAGTGGGAGGAGGCTGCCTTGGCCTGAGCTCCAAAATTCTCTGAAAGAAAAGATTCCCCAAATCCTAGCACTTTATGGTGGATCCATGCTGTCAAACATGAACTCTGAAAGGATCTGCCATGGGCAAGTTGCTACCAGGTTTACTACGAAATACCCTGAGTTCAGTTGTTTCAGCGACAAGTTGTGATGCTTTGAATCCACACTACAGCTGGGCTGCAGCCAGCAGTGTGTAGGGATTAGTCTGCTTAAACTGACTCTTCACTTTCAGTTTAGGCAAAGTCTATATGACCCTGCTATGGTAAAGTAATGAACATTGCTTTAAAATTGGATCTGCTTCTCCTTTTATGCCTTTTAACATCCACACAACTCAATTGCTTTGATTTTCTCTTGATTTCACCCCAGCATAAAAAAGCCTGATTTTTATTCTCAGTATGAAGTTACATCGACTTCTTTAATGCCATTACGTTAGTATCAATTGGCAGTGTTCAAAAGGACTAAAAGGCATAATCCAGAATGAAACAGAGAAGAAATTCTCATCTGACAGGCCACAGTCAGGTACTACTGTTAGATACTAGGATTCTCCCAGGAAACTGAAGTATGGAAAATAGGAATTTTGAGAACTACGAGGAGAGTTAAATCCATGTATGCTATACATTTCTGCAGTATGTAGAAATTCTGCAAATAAGTATGTAAATATTTCTCATTCTCACTGACTTCTTAGAATTCTTATCCAAGTCAGAGAAAGCCTCCTATTCTCCAGAGTCCTTAGGCACATGCTTAACTCATGGAAGAAGGGATTTTAAGGAGAATTTCTGTGGAGCCCTGTGTACTTCCTATCAGCAGCTTCCATGTGGGAATCAAGCCATTTATGTATACAGTTCCTGACTCTGGGGCAATTAAAATCTCAGCCATAATGTTATATTAACACAGAATTCGGTGTGCCTAATGACATATTAAATCTTCCTAAATTATAGCTAAATTACAAAAAGGACTAATTTACCAAAACCAGTTAATAAATGTTTAGAAAAGGAAGCTAATTGAATTATCCCTTGTTTGTCAGAGACAGATAATCTCCTTGTGAGAAATCTCATTTTTTCTGAAGCATGATTAATTGGCCTGACGAGTCAGAGATTATGACAAATTACGCAGGAGGAGATAATAAATAAGTCAGTAGGAAGGCTTGGGAGCCGAGAACTAGCAGCTGTTATTTGGTTTGAGGCTTGGTACCACTTCTGGATTCACCCTGACCCTTGTGTGGTTTCCTTGCTTCTGCTGCAGACAAGCCATGCAGCAGTCACAGCCACACTTTGCTCCTTTCCCTGACATGCTCTAAGCCTCAGCCCAATTCAAATCAATAGCATCACCTCCCCAAGAAGGATGTCTGAAAAACCACATGCTTCTAGGCCAATGACTGGTTTCTACTTACTGAATAATCAAGGACATGAGATTAATTTTTTATTTTTCCTTAGTCATGGCGAGAAGGCATTTATGGCTCACACAGAAGGTCCAGTCACAGCTTCCTCTTGTTCCCATTAAACTCAATAGAGAAATTAAAATCAGTTGTAGCTGTGCTTGACTCTGAATGCAAAGTGTGTCTAAGCCCTTCAATGGGATGTTGAAGGTACACCCTTCAACGTGCTGTACCTAAGGGACTACACTGCATAAGACTACACTCCTTCAGGAGAAGGCTTCAGCATGTGCACTGAGACTGCTCGATTTTAGTGCATGTTGCTGAGCCATAGTGCTGTTGTGGCTCAAGGTTCAAGCTCCAACTATGTGCAGAGAAGAGCCAAGGGTTGGACATGCGCTGGTGCTCCAAGCTCCATCTAGGCACAGACCAGGGATGAGGCTGGTGCTGAGATGCCAAAAAAGGTCTTTTGCTCTTCCTGTCATGACTATCTGATCTGAGTGTCTTCCAGTCTAATTCATGAAAAACACAGGGCAAGAATGTCAAAATTTGATCTTGGTGTTTGAAATCTGTGTACAGTGTTGCCTGTTTTCATCGTCTTGTTTGAAAAGCCTGGCAGGTGGTAGAACAGAATGAAAAGTTTATTGATTTTGTCAATGTTATATCATGTGGGCTTGAGAATAGTCTTCCATTTGCACCCTCTTGTATGTGTAGATCATGCTATTTAACAGGAACTAGATTAGAGTTATTGTGTCATTAATGTTATTTGGAAAATGTTCTGAATTAGATCTGAATTATTTATTAATGTGCTGCTTGGTATCTGCATGTTATTATTCAGGGAAACTGACTGTAGGAATCATTTCTATGTGGAGCATGCAGGACTAAGGCAGTGATCTTGTTGGGTAAGTTTAAGAGAGGTCTCAAATAGTGGGGGGAAAGGGAACAGAGATGGGCAAACTCATTACTATTGACACTGCGTAGCAGTTGGATATACAGGATATTTACATTTAAATGCCAATGTATACTTTTCATTTACTCTACACCTCTAACTCACCTCTGCCAGCCTCTAGTGGAAATTATTTGCACATGAGACCCCAGCAATACGCAGTGGGCTTTTCCTGCTCTACTTCTTGGAATAATTTTGAGAGGAGATGCAGGGCTAGGCTTTTGCCTTTCATAAGCCAGGAACATCTTGGACTCAGTGTGTGTCACAGGGAAGGAATTGCCTCTTAAGTAGCAAGCAGGTATGCACCTGTTGTTTACTAAGCTTGTGTTCATAACTCAGAATTCAAAAATTCATAAGCATGCTCAAAATAATCCTGACAGCTTAGAGGTTTTTGGTTTTTTAATTAGTATCATTGATCTCCCGGTTTCTGAGCCTTTATGATGTAGCAGAGATCAGAGCTTCTAACTGTTCTCTACAGCCTCAAGAGCAAGGTATAATTTAAATTAAAGTGGGAGTTGCCACAGCCACAGGATTTGAAGACCTAGTGTCTCAAGGAGAGTATCAGATAGTGCAAAACTTAAAGCTAAGTAATGACTGTTGGCAGCACTCTGCTTATTGTGTTGTTCCTGATTCTGCTAAAGTAGTGATTTGAGGCGATTGTAAGTTCACATATTCTGCCTTTTCCTGTGCAATCACTTTTTCCCCCTTCCCAGCATCAGTCAGTTCTCTCTTACATTTAGTTCTCTTTTATATCATCAGTTTGCTTATCTGAAAAAGCAATTTCTTCAGCATCCCCAGCCAAGTCCCTGCAAACCTGCCACTGTCCCCAGTCCCATACCAAATGCATCCAGTCAGCTCCTCATACCAGGACCCCTTGAGGTACCTCAGAGCCTCTCCAGCTCTACTTTGGGCACTGCATCCCTTTGGCAGGAACGAGCAGAAGCCTCTAGCGAGGACAGGCCCAAAGCAAACAGCCTGGTACCTGTAGCCTTTGAGACCTGAGGTCAAAGGCCCTCCCTCAGGACAAAAAGATGCCAATAGGCTCCCAAAGAGGGACCTGGGTTGGAATAGCAAGGTTCTAGAGCTGTTGGAGATACCCAGTGTGTGAGGGGCAAATTCACCAACCAGCCTACCCAGCCTTCACAGTTGCTTTGCCAGTTGCTCTTAGAACTGCTCATCCTGCAAATACGCAGAATACTTTCTTCTAAGTAGCTGTTTTGTGTTTTGTATGCATTTCAAGGTGGCAGCTCCTTTGAAGGGGTCCCTGCAGGAGCCCTTGTACACTCACCACAGGTTTCCATTGCCTCCCTAGTGTCACTCTAATGAGTTTAAATATTGAGCAGCTTAAAACATACAGAGGTTGCTCCCAAAAGGGGTGAATAGTCAGTGTTTTGTATTCATTGGAGCATTTCAGCCAGTTTTAATCACAACAGAATATGTTTGCATCTGGTCCCAGCCCTGTGAGTCCTCCCTCAGTACTGTGGAGTAATTGAAGAATATGATTAAAGGTAATTATTTTAATTGCCCATTGACTCAGAAAGATTTCTGGTAGCGCTGAGTAGAATCTGATCTGTAAAGGAAAGGCCTTGTGGATCGTCTGCACCAGGACAGACCGCCATCAGCAGTGATGTGAGGGATGCAAATGAAACATCACTAGCCTTCTGCAAGCACCGCATGGATTATGGCAGAGGTGAACGCATTTTTTAACTGACTGCAGAAGACAGAATGTGTGCACTGTGCCAGTTTGCCTGTGAAGCATTTGGGCTTGTAATTAGCCCACACAGTTTTCAACCCCAGTGTAATGTTACTTACCTTGCTGAGGCTCCTGTTTGATACAGTTGTGAGTGAAAGCACAGTGTTCTTCTAGGGCTTAAAGCCTGAAATATGGGAATTGAGACCATATATATTCCAAAAGTCAAATATTTAAGACCTAACCATTCCAAAATCAGCATTTTTGTTGGAGGCAGCAGTAAAGACGAATGATGGTCTAATAATTAGCTCACCCACATTGAACTTGGAAAGCATTCTCTGTATTCTCTACTCTGCTGATCCTGCATTGGCCTTTGGTGCAGCACTTGGGCTGCTCCATGTCTCATTTCCCCTCTCTGTAAAGAGTGGACGTGCCTTCTTATGAGTACGTGAATTGCTTTCGTGCTGTGTTAGTAGTGACCACGCAAATTCACTGATGTAGTGACAGGGAGGGCAAAGGCCTTTGTGATTTTTTTTAATGTATAAATATATACTATCTATTGAATAAACCACTTCTGACTATGGAAGGAAAATGCATCAGAAGATATTAAATTCAACTGGACCACTTTTGGCTTAGTGACACTAAGCAGAGGTTTGCTGTAGGGCAGTAGGTTCTTCTAAGAGAGCATTGGCACATGCTTGCAATGCTCTTAGTCTTCATCTGGAGATTTGCTATTAGCCCCTGCTGCAAAGAGGCTATTGGAGAAGATGGATTTAAGTCAGACCTAGGCTGGCTATTCTAATATTCCCGGTGTGTAATGAGTGTGATTTTCAGAAGTTTGAAGCCTCTATAGGTCCTATTTTTATAGTATAAACATCCTTTCTTTCTCAGGTTTGCTAGGTAGGTACTTTCCTTTGCTTGTGTTTTCCCATATTTGGTTGGTGAGACAAAGCATTTTTAATAGTGTTAGTCTTTTGTATTTGATTAAGTGCAGTTATAAGAAACAGAAAAAATACTCGACTGAAATGATCTGATTTTTCACTTACAGGCATGAGAGAGGCCAAGAAAGATTTAGGTTGCAACTGTTTTGACTATTATGATGTTTGCCATCCTTACTGTTTGGGAGGAGTCAAATCAGATTCTTCTCTTCCTCGCACCGCTCAGAGCAGATTTATATCAGTGAGGTCTGATTTACAGGACTCTTCCCACGGGCACTTCTTTTCTACCCATGCAGTTGTACTGAGTCCACTGGATTTTTGCCTGATTTATTACGATGTGAGCAAGTGCTGCACTAAGCTGTGTGACTCCTGCAGTTAGTCTCTATTTGCACTGATGCAGCTGACAGCAGGATTTGACCTGAACGATCCCACTGTTGCTGTGGCACATGCATTGTAACTAAAGCCGGTGCTGCATCGTTATCTCTTTAGAAATGCATGCTGTGTATGCACCTCTTAGCTCACTTCTTGTGTCTACAACTGCCTCCTCTTCTGAATAACTCTATTCACAAGCATCATTATGTTGCTGTGCATCTGCCATGAGGAGACTGCAGGTCCAGCATGACATAACTGAGGCATGTGTCCAAACCCGGACTCCGAAGTCCTTCCCACTGTTATCCATTCAGGGGAATGCCAGCGAGTTGAGGAAGAGCTCGGCATGCTCAACGTGGGCAGGGGTAACTGTGCTGGACAGGCAAATAGGTAAGCGCAGATGCCTGTTGTGCTGGTTGTGGACTTGCCTGGGCTGCATCCTTGATCAAGACTCAGTGGAGCTAACACTGTCTTTTTGACTGAATGCCTCCAAAATGCTCCCCTTTCATCCAGTTTTCTTTCACTGATTATTTCCAAGCAGTGCTGTACAGCTTGGCCCAAATTCAGGAGCTGCTGATGCTGCAAGCAGTGCTAGTAAAGCTGTTTGTAGGAATGGGCAAAACCAGGAACTCCTTGGGGTGGCAAAATGGCTGCAGCAGCCTCTTTTATCTGTACAGAGTCAGGCTGGCTGCTACAGTTGTGGGCTGGGAGAATTAGGCTTTATGGGGCACTGATAGCTGCTGCCGTGGCAGCCCCATGCCGCGGTGGCAGTTACTAAATGTGCCCAAACCTCTCAGTGGCAGCAGAAGCAGCAGCTGTGGAGATCCCTTGTTCCCAGCTGTCTGTCTCAGTGCTGCTCATCTTTTTCCCATATCCAGGGAGCCAAGGCACATACCAAAAGGTTTCGGAAACTCAGAATCTATTCTCCAGCCCAGTGCATTTGCCTGATCAATTTTACTAACTTTAATTCTCCAGGCCTTTCTCCTCTACTGCTTGTAACTTAAAATTTTTTATTTTCGTCTCTGTTTCTCATAGCATACCGAAGTGATGCAAAAGAAACATTTATTCACACAAATAAGGAAGGGAATAGCTTCCCTCCCTGACCACGTGCTCTCTTCTGTTCCAAGTCTTAATTAAAATGGTACTAAAGGAAGCAAATCAATTAACAGATACCTTGCAAGATAGTTTATTCACTTACACATGTACACACACAATTACTTATAAGTATCACATTACTGCTTTAGTTTATCTGTTATCAAATGCTGCTAATGAACTGCAGTGTTACTGAACTGGGTAACAGACACCTAGGAATCCAGGGAAATTATTCCAATATATCAATTTTCTCTGAAAATAAACCTTACATTTTGTTGTTCAAAATGTGTGGAAAAACTACCATCCAGTTTCCTTTGCACATTTGGAAAACTACCAGCTTTGCTAAGGTAATATTCACATATTCAAATCCTTTCACTTACAGTTGCAATTAGTACATTAGCTTATTCTTCATAGAAACAAAATTTGGATATATCTGCTCTTATGTTCTGACAGTGTGTTGACTCTAAGTCCCTGACTCAGCACATCAGCTCTGTCTTTAATGTAGGGGGTTAATTGTGGCTCTTCACAGTCCAAAAGTTGATTCTAGGATGGAAGGCCCTGGCTTCCATGATTATTTCTAGTGATATTTGTTAATAATACACAGAATTTCTAGGGTGGACTTCAGTCTAAAATTTGTCCTTTTTTTTTTTTTTTTTAGGTTGAGTAACTTCTGCTATATTATAGTAGTGAAGAACTAGAAAGGACTTCATTTACTATGATCTGCCACGTGGCATAACTAAGAGCAGACACTGGCTTAGAAGTTAACTTTAGGAATGCATGTTAGATGAGAGATTAAAAAATCCATATGTCTGTAGACATTGGCCTGAGCTAAAAGTTTCGGCAGATCGAATCTATTTTCAGTCTGCGGTCTTTGGATCTGGCTAGTGGTTATTTGTAAGTTGCAATAAAATAGTGTGACATCCTGCTTGGAGTCATCCTGTAATGCTATGACCTAACAGCTACGCCTGTGAAATATTGTGATATTACTTAATGTTGTGCGTGCCATCTACCTGAGGCTCTCAAGCCTTTGAGTCCTGCTGGGTTTCCTGAGAGGAGCTGTAGGAATACAGAGGATGCCCGGCATGGCATTGCTGTTAGCCAAGTGCTCCCAGAGCTCCCACAGCTGACATTTGCTGCCCTGTCTTCACAAGCTGAAAGGAAAGCGTAGCTTGAAATACAAAAATCCTCCTACTTGCATTTGTGATGACAGTATCTGTTATAATAAAGCATTCCTGAAAGAAGTCAATTTAACAAACAGAATAGAATCTGTAGCATTATTTTCTCAACTGAGACCAAAACCACAGGCTCACAGCTTTGGTAAAAGTTGGGACATGTTTACAAAGTAACTTGGGTTTAAACCATTTTAAAATTATTTAAACTATTCTAATTGTTCTGAGACAAATCTCTATTTATTCTTCTTGTCACTCCCACTGTAAGAAGCTTGTAATTGGAGCCAGGCAAATCAATTTTGATGAAATCAAATTCAACAGAATATATAAGGTTTCAACAAGAAAGAAGGGTCTGGGAGACTGAAATTATTCACTAATTCTGATAGAACTTATTGCATTATTTTATATTTAAAAATACAGATGGATGAATTTTGGAAATGTCCGATTAGCTTGTTTGTAGAATGTTGACATGAAATGTTTTGTTTCAGATGTCCAGAAATTTTTTTTTGAGTACACAAAACTGTTTTCATTTCAATGTTCTAAAAACAAAACATGAAAAACACTATTTCAAAAAGGAATTTTTCATTTTAAATGACCACAATCCATTTTAAATGGCTGAAATAAACAGTACCACTTACAGTTAAACAAAAGACATCAGTCCTAAGGCTAAAAAAATCAGTGTGAATTAAATGTTTTCCTATTAACACAAAACATGTATTTCCTGAGAAGCCTTATTTTGCTTCAACCTCAAATGAATGATTTTTCAAGTTACTTCAGTCATTATTCACCTATCTTGAAATATGGGTGTGACTATGAATTCTGCTCCTGAAATGTATTGCTACCTTTTTGATTACCCTGTATTTAATTGATTTTAGAAATCAGTCATATACTTATCGCAGACTAAACAGGATCTATTAATGAGAAGAGCTCATTTATTTTATTTTCCTCATACATTTCCTTCATATACATGCTGTTGGGGAGTGCAGGCTTTTTGTGTGCAGGTGATTGAAGTTAGCATGCACTATAAGCTCTTCCTGTAATCAATCACTCAGTCTTTCAATTAAAGAACAAAGAAAGGAATCAGTATTGGTGAGATTCCTGCCTGTGCATAAGAGACTTCTATTGATCCTCAGACCAGGTAACTGTTGATTGCAAAAGGATTATTGATCATTTGTACTTTGTTTTCCTAGTACATTGATGTCATCTCTGGAAAGAAAGAAACATCATGGGTTAACAACTTTCTGGCTTTGGTTTTACCTGGGATGATCCATAGCATCATTGTAAAAGCTGAACTGGGAGATACCCAGATAAAAATTACAGGAATTCTAGAAAATTATTAATGGAGCTGCTGGAATTAGATTCATGAAGTTCCTCCCACTTAACTTTTCTTTTCCTAGATATTTGTAATTTGAAGGTATCTGTTTTTCTGAAGTGAATTAACATAACGAATGTATGATTCTGGCTGTTGTGGTAACTTCCAGATGCCCTCTTCGCTGCCAGGTAGGAATGCACTAGCAGCAAGCAATGTGTTTTAGGGCAGCAGCCTACTATAAGAACTGCTCCCGTGCTGCAGACTCTGGATTATCATCATTTGGGCTGCTTCCCAGTATCGCCTTGCCATGTGAGCGGGGAGCATCTGAGCAGCTCCTGGATCCACACTGTGGCTGCATCTTTCCAAGAGCTTACTCCTTACTACCTGCTAATGTGAGGGCAGCTGCACAGGGCAGACAGCCTTGCAGTATACCTGGATCTTATCTTAGGAAATTCCAGGTATACAACTGGGAAGGTAGAGGGCAAGGGAGTTAAATTACTTGCCTTAGGCCATGCAGAGCATCTGGCAGATCTGGGCTGTCAGTAGGAACTCAGGGTAACCCCACAGTCTTTATTGCTGTGCGGCCTTTCCCTTTACCTAGGTGGATGTGCCCTTACAATTTCTGTGTGTCTGCCTAGTACTGTCACTGCACCTCCCTGCTCCACCAGACTCCCCTTTCCCCCAGAACATACCTGTTTTGGCTTGATCCCATGTTTGACCTGCAAAGTATAGAGAGTGAGATATTAATTGTGACTTTCAGAGCAGTAATCACAGATGAGCATTCAAAGAAGCAACACATTAGGAATTGGAGAAATGCAGGAACTTTTCTTCCTTTCTCTTTTCTTCACTGCTCCTAATCTTTTATTCAGTTTTACTCCATCTAGCGTCAGTGCTTGGAAATAAGATCTTTCCTTGCCTTGCAGCCCTCAACTTGTTTATATTAGATCTCATGACTCCACTGGGAAATGGTATTCATCGTAGTCCCTTTTCTTCAATACTACTTAAGCAGTTTCTGGTGACTTTGCTAAAGAAAGAACTCGCGGGAGATTTGGCAGGCAGGGACGTGCTTCTTGTAATTTGCCTCAGTCTTTTTTCCTTCTCTGAGAGAAACTTTGTCACGCATGTCTTTTAGAAAGCCGTGCTGAAATTTTCTGTTCATGTGAAATTCACTGCACTCACCGTTAGTGTCTGTAAGAAAGAATTAAGACCTGATTCTCATCTTTCTAGTTTGAACTGGGCATACAGTCCACAGGAGACCATATGGTGAAACATATATAGGCTGGAATCAGAGGGATTATTTTTTTTTTCTGCTCTCCTCCATTTCCTTCCTCCTTTCTTTCTCCAGTTTGGAACTGGGGTGAGTCAGCATAGCTCTATGAGGCGGCAGTGCCTGCCCTGTCCTGCAGCACTTTCACAGCTAAGTTCCCGTAGTGCCTGCTTTGCCCAGCCCTCGGGGACCTTCCAGGGCATCCAGAGAAGGTCTCCGCTGAAGTGCAAGGAGGGAAGCTTGCCAGCACCTAGCCAGTACCTGCCTGCCAGCCTGCTTGCCTGCAGCCTGATGATCACACTGGAGGTACCTGGGGGTTGTCTCAGCCCTCTTTTGCCTGCACTGGTCTGGCACTTGGCAGACACGGGGAATTTCTTCTAGTGACATGGCTCTGATGTTACCCAGGATGTCCCAGTTACACAACAGTATTTTTCAGCTTGTTCCAAACAGTTTGTGGCAGCTCTTTCCCAGAAAGAACAGGCATTTCAAAACATCATCAGGGGACCCGATATGGGCTGCGCTTATGAACTTATCAAAATGTCTTCACACAAAATAACACAGATTTAAGCATGTGAACTAAATTACACAAATTTCTGCCTGTCTGGAACTGTAGCCATTAAAAAAATGGACAATTCTCCCCTCTTCTTCTGAATATGACAATAGATTAATGCAGAAAAAGGCCAATGCAAAGTGATTTGAGCTAACTGGGGTGAATCAGCAATGGATTAGGTTCAGGGATGCCCACTTAATCCCTTCCCCTGCCTGTGTTGGAAGAGAAGAAGGTGGCAGGGAACTGCTGGGAAGGTCATTGTCTTTCAGCTCCATTCCTAAGTGATTGTCTGCCTGTGGCCTAATCCTAAGTAACTCAATTCTCTGCATACAAAAAAAGGAAAGAAGAAACTGTCTGGGAGGCCAATGCTCTTCTCCATGTAGCCCAATGTAAACAGTAAGTCACCTAAAGAGAGCGCCTTTCTTGCTGGTGCTTTCAGGTGGCCTTCCAGCTGTTGACAATGCCAGTTGCTGCAGGAAAGGATGATCCAGCCTTCCCCAGCACCTCAGCCGTAATGTTTTACTACATCCCTTGTGCCAGATGTCCTCGAAGAGCCTGATCTCTCTGAAAATTATTTTTGTTTTATCACATAGATTTTTGGCAGGACTGATTCCCTGAGGCAGAGGAGATGCATGACTGCCTGACCAGAACATGCAGCTGCTCAGGGAGGGAGTGGGAAGCAGAGCAGGACTGTCTCAGGAGATGGGACACTCCACTGGTCCCATGTTTTGCTCTCCTCCAGGGAGTCGTGGAAGCTCACTCAAAGGAACCAGTTCACAAACACGTTTATGCCAGCATTTCTACCTAAAGGGGTAGAAACTCTTCAGCACTTGTCTCCAGCTCCCAGCCCACTCCTCCACCTCTCCTGTGCCAGCACAAGCATTTCAATGTCTATGTAGTAAATCAGATTTGGGAGTGTGCCAGGTGTTGTTTTTAATGTACAAAAAATAACCTAGTTACTTTTCAGCCAGTGGTTTTCTGTCTTTTTCCATTTACAAGTCCATATAAGTTTTCCATTGAAGCTGTGGGCCTCTGCAAAGTGCCTTTAAGTCCAATTTAAACTCATATGAAAACCTTTAAGCCCATAAACTTTTGTGAACCCATGAGAAATACTCCATGGATCCCCAAGCATTTGCAGCCTACAAGGCAGAAGTCAGCATCACTTTGTGTGCTACCTGCTCATTTCTTTCAGCTTGCTATTTGCTCTCTGACACCAGGCTGCAAAGTGCACATGGAATATGAAGGTGGGTGGTTATAAGCAACAACAAGAAGAAAAAAAACTTAGCTTTGCTGATACCTACTACAGGTCCTTCAAGGCAGAACTCTTGGAGAGTAAGAGATCAGGGAACTGAAATAAAGCAATCTGAGACTCTATACGTGATCTTAAAAAAAGGATTTATAAATAATCTTATTTTCTGACAATTCACTGAAAAAAGGCTCCTAGCAGTCCATCTGAGATTAGTGATTCCTTTTTCATATGTTTAGTGTGAACTTGTCCAGAAATTCAGTGGGATACAGGAAATTCTGTGAGTTGGAATATGCAGGAGATTTGATCTGGTGCTCTTCTTTTCTGGCTAAGACCAGTAGCACTCTGAGCCTCTTGCATCAGGAGGCCTTGTATTGTATTGTTTTGTTTTGTTTTTAAGCTGTCCTTCAGCTATGATAGCAGCTTTCATTCCTAGCTAATCCCATGTTGTCACCTCTCTGACAAGCCCTAGTCAACATAAAGCTACTCAGTCTGGATGGTAGACAGGTGCTGCCTGGGAGCAGGAGGCTCTCTGCTCAGTGGCATCTAATATTTGAGTTGCCCTGGGTGTCTGTTAACAGGAGTGAAGAGGGTACACTTTTTGATATTTTTTTTTTAAATTTTTTTTAAATCCAGACTCACAGCAGCTTCAGGGAAAGGTAGAGTTACTCATTTATTGCTGGAATTCGTGGCACCAGCAAGTTTGCCAGCAGAGACCACGATGGCTGTGGAAAGAATTGCCTAGGACAGGTGTCTGAATATTGCCAGGAAAGCATTCTCCTGACTCAGCAGGTTTGGGACCAACTTTTACAATCAAATGATTTAGAGCTATTCAAGACTAGCCTCAAACAGTTGTGCAGAGGGGTAGGAAGGAGTAAGGATTCCTCTCTGTTTGGCAGCTGTGAAAAGGTCAACTGCAAATGCAGCCCCCAGATCTGAAGGGAGCACAGGCACCCTGGGCCAGATGCTCTCCCAGGGAATGTGGAGGGTGGCCAGGGAGGAGCAAAAAATAGCCAGAAGTGTGTCTCTGCCTGTCAGGCTGGTAGTTGGCATCAGTGAAGTATGCTGTATCCTGGAAACGGGTTTAATGAATTAATCTCACCCTAACAATCTGGGCTATACGTATGTGTGTGTATATATATAAAACTGTCTCTGTGTGCGTATGTGTCTGTATATGAAGTATTCCTTCCATTCAGGAATGGTGTTAAGAGGAACTGAGAGCCTGAAAGTGCCTACAGAGTGTCTTAGTGCTGCTTTTTAAAGCCTGGTGTCTCCAACACAGTGCAAAGCTTAGTGTCCTTGGTTTTGAAGTGTGTGACATAAAGATTAATTTCATTTTATGGAAAGGGTAACCTGAGCCAAAGTAACTTGTCCAAGGTTGTTCAGAAGAACAAGTTTAGCTAGACAGGACAGCGACAGAACCAGATAGAAAAGCCAGTTAATTGCTTTAGTCACTGGTGACCTTTCTCAACACAGAATGAGTATTTACGTTTTGTTTTTGCAAATGTCTATGTGCAAGGAGTTGAGACAGCCATTTCTGCTGAGATCATTTGCTCATTTTTTAACATTTACACAATGCACATGGAATTGTTTAGGCCATCACTGTTCATACTTATGTTTATTTGCAATAGCATGCATTATTATAGCATTTCTGCAGCTTTTAAACACTTTTTCATTAAACCACATTCCCAGGACGCATGCTGAGAAAACCTAAGGCAGTGAATACTGCCTTCAGTCTATCATTCACCCACTAATCCCTACAGTGTTGAGCAAGGAATCGTGCCTGCTTCGGTGTATCAGCAGGGCCAGACTCACCTTGTGCAGGTGGTATCTGCTCCTTAGTGAAGTGCAAATGCACTTCTGCCTAAGAGGACTGTAGCCCTCCAACTTGTCTTCCACTCCCATTCTCCTGATAGTTGTTCACTACTGATATTTGGCCATAGTGGCAACATGAAGTGAGGCTCTGCGTTCAAAACAGACCACAAAAGAATCACTTTTGATTTTGCAGGCTTATTTAGATTATGGGGGAGACTAAGTATCTTTGCTGGTTCTGTTTTTCCTTATTTGTAAACCTCTAACAACTTATGAAAACTTTATGTTGACCTGATGATTGGGTTGTTTGTAGAATATATTAGTTGGCAGAATGAAAGACCTTGTGAAGGGCTGCTTGCAAAAAAAAAAAAAAAAAGTGGCAAGTGAACCAACAGCTTAGGATATAGCTGAGGGATGTTAAGAGAAAACATTTCAAGTCTTTGACTCCAAAGATGTCAAAGATTCTGCTGAATCTGCGTGACTGATTTTCTCCAGATCCAAGAAAATTACACTGGCTGTCATAGTTTAAAAGGAATATTCCTGGGAGAGGAAAAGAAAAAAGAGGCTTGTTGTAGGAGAACAAAGACAGATGCAGGCAACTCAGTGGCTCTAAGGAAGTTGAGGATTACTGAAGAAATCCAGGAAGTTGTCTGGATTAATGGGGATTTAGAAAGAACAGGGATGCATATAGGGTATAGTTCATTTTTTCCTTTTGATGCTTCACTTTTGTTGTTGCAAGATGCTTCATGACCATGTATGAGAAGGCTACTTTGAAT
Organism: Cariama cristata; assembly: GCF_000690535.1. Classification (NCBI taxonomy): domain Eukaryota; kingdom Metazoa; phylum Chordata; class Aves; order Cariamiformes; family Cariamidae; genus Cariama; species Cariama cristata. Next base: position 43,734 of record NW_009620929.1, on the reverse strand, counting down.
GGGTCACAGCTCCTGTAAGGATGAACTGTAGCACTGAAACTCAGTTTTGCCTCCTCTGCAAGTCCAGAAGATACTTGGGGCACATGGGAATGGAACTGTGGAATATGAAGACTCAAGCCCAAAGGGTGCACTCAGACAGCTCAAAACAAGGACAGGGACACATTCAGTCTGTCCAAGAACAGTGGTCTGCAAGGTACGGGGGGAGCTGTGGCATGCTTTGTATTGTATAAGCACCACCATTTCTAGTCCTCCACATGGGAAGAAAGACACCTGCAGGCCACAGGTGAGGGGTGAAGAAAACCCAATGGGCACTGAGAAAGATAGCTGAGATGGAGATGGGAGAATAGATGGACTAGGAGGGAACAGAACTCTGCTGTTTCCATCAGCTACAGTAATGGTCATAGGCAGGTAAAAGCTGGATAGAGTTTGAAGCTTTTTGGTAAGTTCTCCAGTGCTTTTTCTTTTCTGTTTTCCCA
>NW_009620929.1:2574-43245 GCF_000690535.1 Cariama cristata | reverse complement strand
GCTCTTTCCATGCCAGACAATGTTTGTTTTCTAAGGCAGGAAGGCCATGGCTGCACACAACAGGAGCAAAACTGAGCTGAGTGGGGAAAGGGAGGTAACTAGTGGGCTGGGGCAGATCCACTGGGGTGTGTTTTTGTGGAACTATATGAAGTAATTGTTGTGCCAGGGAGGCCCATCCACGCTGCAAGGGTGAGCTGCCTTCTGCCAAGTGTCCTTCTGGCAGGTCTAGTTTCTGACAGCTGAAGCTCTTGTTTTTTTTATGTTTGCTATTGAAAAGCATCTTGGAGGGTTCAGTCCATTCCAGGCACTGTTCTGCTAATGCAGAAATATGAGACACCTCAGGAAGGACTGCCCATGAGAGACCCATCAAGTGCCAATGGTTTTGAATGGCTTCTGACAAATCTTCCATTTCATAAGTCACTTTTTTCTTTTGTTTGTTTTCGGGTTTTTTTCTTTTTTGCAAGGCTAGTGAGTTGAGTTGGTAATTTGAGTCAGTTGCAGTTTGAGTGAATGGTAGGCAGAATCATATATTACATTTAAAGAAGAAAGTACTTTAAAAATTAGGATTCTTCATTGTTACATGTCCGAAGGCCAGGCTGGAAAGACAGAGCAGCTGGGACTTTGCATGAAAGGCTAAGCTAACTCACCTTTTCAAACCTTTCCATATCAAGACTTGGTCTTCTGTTAAGATTGGTAACACTCCAATGCTTTTGTCAGAATACCAGTGGCTGTGCTTAACAGATTCCTTTTCTATACCTGTATTTCTTACGTGTGTTGGAAGAGATGAATCAGAAAGATAGGGAGACAGCTGGAAGCAACTGAGGGAGCATGTTTAAGCAATAGGAGACTTGGAAGGTGGAGACTCTAATCTTGCAGGTAAAGATGGGATGCTGTAGTGCCCATCTCCTAGGGGCATATGACAGACAGATTTGTGCCTAGGGAAATGTGCACTTCTTCACCTCCATCTGCAGTTGACAATGTTTGTAAGTGCTTTGTAGTGATAAACAATTCAGTGGCCACATATTTTGTGTAATGAGTGATTGATTTCATCTCCCTCTGCAACAGTGTCCAAACTGATCCTATGTTAACTTTTTTATGGGGATCTTAGCAGGAAGGCCAGAGCTTGAATGAGATGTGGAGAATGAACTAGCCTCATTCCAGGTATCTCCAGGCTTAAAAGTGAGATACCTTATTGTTGGGAGAAATGTCCTCTTAAAGCCAGGCCAGCGCAAAGGAAACATCTCTCTCCAAGTCTGACATATTTCCACAGGAGGGAATTACTTCATTGAAAAGCAATGAAAATTCACAAAAGTTGCTGTAGCATGGCTTAAAACAACCAATACCAGTCCTTGTTTCCTGCTCTGTTTGTATAAAGATCTTCTGTGGACAAGATATCTTACTTACTCTGATTAGGAACTGGATAAAGATAATTGCTTTGCAGATTTATTTTTAGCATTATGCTATTTCAAGTACTTTTGCCATTAACTTGCCTATAGTAGAGCAGCAGTATGTGCTTGCATCTTAAGCAGATATGATTTCAATGGATAGTAGAGTGGCTGAGACAGTATTGCTCCCTGGCTGCAGACTGAACGTGTAGTGTTACGTGTGAATAGCTGATGCAGTATCTGAGTCTCTGCAATGTGTTTCAATGGCCAGCATCCTGTGCAAGCTGTGGTCTAGGTCTTGATCCTTTTTCCTTGTGCACAACTCCTCCAGTAACATGTTCAGACAAGGCCAAAATCTCTTTTCTTTCAATGTGCATTTACTTACAGATTTTGATTTGTAAATTTTGGACCCATTTTCCAAAGGTCTCACTTGTAGCTTTCTCAAGTACCCTAGCATCAAAACTAGGTCTCCAGTAAAGTTTATTTGTGAGCTCAGACTCTGGTGGTTAGACAGGTTGTGTCTCTCATTTGCAGCTGATAGCATCAGTGATATGATTGACGCCTACTTGATCGGCTTGCTGTTTGGTAAATTACGCATTCTGCAATTCACAGTATTACAGACCAATTTGGACTATTTAGATCAGAAAGAGCTGCTCTCCTCTCCAAAACAGGAGATTTTTCTTTCTATCTAACTTTAAACCTGTTTTCAAGGATATGAAATTGTTAAATCAAATCCTGTTCACTATCTCTGCCTGTCAGTGCAGCTGGCTACAGACCTAAACCTGATAAAATGCTAGGACAAAGGTTCTTGCCTTAAATGTTTAGGCTGAGACAGTTCCACTAGTTGAAAGAAACTGCAGCTCAACATTCAAACTTGCTTATTTATTATTGCCCAAACCTAGTCTTTGCCATGCCATCCATTTCTGATGTTTACATGTTCCAAGGGAATGATTTCACCTCCCATGTAATCCATGACACCGTTTTTAAAGTTAAACAATTAGGAGATTGGAGGCTTTCAAGGTGTGATAATATTCCAAGCCCTCCTCCATTCACCTAAAACATTCTCTGATTCTCAAGTGTACCTTGTGTTTCCCAAGCATAGTCTAGCAAAGGAAAGAGAAGTCGGTCCCTGAGAAGAAATGGGAAAATAGAAGAGAACATCTAGATGCTGCTTTGGGTAGCAAAAGAAAATCACTGATACGTTTGTCACTTGGCCAATACAGCTCCCAAGCTGCTCCTCTCCCCCATCGAACATCAGAATGACTTGTGTTTTGCATTTAAAACCTTATCTCCTGCTGAGTGATTTACATGGGGGGCCTGTAGAACCCAGGGAGTGGCACGGGGAGTTTTGGGGTATGCTGTTGCCCAGGATGCATTGAGGCAACACATTCCTTTTTGCTATTGCAGCAGGTTTAAAATATGTACCTTCATAGTAAACATTCTCTGTCTCTCCATCCTTCTTCTTGTCTCTATGTCTCTTTCTTTGTCTCCTTCTGTCAGAATAAATCTGGCTGCAATGTACTGTAGTTAACTCAAAATATTGCTAGCATTAAATGTGCCCCGACATTTTTATTAATACATTAAACTTGCATGAAATTTTTAGGCATTATAATTTACCAAGCTTACACCAAGATGCCATTTGAAACTGACATGAGCTATTAATTAAAAAAGAGGACATTAAATAATTGTCTGTTGACATCTAAATTACTGTTTTGTTAGCTGACAGAAGCTTGCCTCAAGCTTCTTTCTCTTCTCAAGTGCTAGTAAATATCCCATTGAGTTTAAGGGCATCCCACTATGAATTGATGGTTTACATCTTAATGTTATATACCTGACTAAATAAAGTGGTAAATGCTGTTAATTGTTTCACAATGAGTTGTCAGTGTCATGTAGGTGTAGAAACACTTCTGGTTTAAGTATTTGGGAAAGTATCAAGGGGAACACATCAGACTGCTTCCTGATTTTAGTGGAAACCTGTTCTTGCAACGTGTTTGTTAGGTTCAGTACCAGCTAATCAGAATTCTAGCATAAAAGAATATTATCTGCATCAAGGCCTTCAACTGGTATGAGGCTGAGCAGCTCCATTGACTATGAAGGTACTGTGCTGGGTGACATCCACTCAGAGTATGTCCCAGATACAGAAAGAAATTATTGAGTGGTTTGAAGTGCTTGTGGGAATAATGATGTGAAATTTAAAACAAAATTTGGCTGAAGGTGAATTTGGTGAATGCTCTGTCAGTTGGATTAAGGTTTTTTCCTGAACAAACACTAATAATCATCACTAGTCAAGCAAAAAATGAAGCTGCCTGCAGAAGATATGCCAGTTCTCCTCTCTGATCCTAAAGGGGTGGTGTCTTGATTATCACTGAGGGTTTCAGGTTTTCTGTATCCCTGAGGGATTCAGGATGGCTGTATGATTGGTTGCAGTAGATCTAGAACAAGGCCATTTCAGATAATGGACTTTGCTTTATCAAAGGGTTTCCCAGGACTAGCCACTGGCCTAAAAATGCTATGAATTAGAATCCCCAGGGAATTGAAACAAGTAGCTAAAATCAGCTTAGACCTAATTATCACATGTGTCTCTGGTGACATGATTAAATGGGAAACTATCACTGTGACCTATGGGGAAAAAGGGTTGGATTTTCTTGAGGAATCTCCTTGGTATTTATAACACTGTAGCACCTACAATATGCAACTTGAGTAATGTTTCAATGTTCTTTTCAGGAAATAAACTGGGGGGATTGTGGTGGCTTTGTGTTTGTGGGGTTTTAGGGATTTATTTTTTTTCAGTTGCCGTTATTAAGAATGGCTACCTCCCATACATCTCATTTCAGAGTTATACAACCTCAACCAGTTAGATGAAGAATGTTGGAATCCAAAACATGGCATATAACCCCATTCTTTTCGTCAAGTGTGGTCCTACAACAAAGAGATGTCAACATCAGTGAGAGTCCTATGGAAGGCCACCATGTACTTCAGCTATTACTTGTGCTATAAAGGTCCAGTTCCAACCTTTAAGACATTCCCATTAGGGATAGGCCAGTTTAACATGTCAACACAAACTCTACCATCTGGAAAGGCCCTACTCTGAAGAAGGTTAGACAGAAAGATAAAAAATGTACATTGAATCCTGTATGCTGTATTTCCTTTTGATTTTCTGTGAGTAGATTGCTTGGGTTGCAGAATGATGGTGCAAAACCAACTAAGCTAGTTCTGCATCAACTATCTGAGATGTGGAAAATCATAGCTTTGTTTATAAAACAAAGCACCATATATACCTCCTTGCTAAAAATTGATGCTATATCAAGGATATCTGCATTTCACTAATCCTACTAAGGATTAGTTTATAGGGGCATTTTAAAATGTTTGCTATGGATCTGGTAGTATGTTTGTGTTAGAGGCTTCCTCAAGACTAGTAGAATGCTACACTGTTCCTCAGATTAACATCTGCATTATAGAATTCCTTGATGAGCCACCAAGGACTAATACATAGATGCCCTGAAGTAAACAAGAACAAAGAATTTTTAGTAAATTACTCACTGCCACAGCAGAATTGAAAATTGCAACTGATTAAGAAGTGATGGTGGATTTCTACTTGTTTTCTACTTAACTGAAAAAAGTAATCTTTAACATAGATAGTTTTGCCCCTAAACATTGTGGAATTACAGGTTCTCTCACTGGTTAGTGTTGGTGGCTCGAAGACAAAGAGTTTGTGTAGTGTGTCATGTTTCTAGCCTTAAGACCAGAATTTTGGCATGAAACTGGAAACTTCACTCTACCTTTTAGTAAACGCCTGTAGACTGAGATGAGGAATCATCAAAGGGGTCAATGTAAGGTCATCATTAAAGATTTTAAATTTTGCTGCCATGACAAAGTCAGTCACTTCCCCTAGAAAGATCAGAGGATGGTATCACAGATGTTCAAACTGTGTCTGAATGAAAATATCACACATAATAAACAGCAAGGGGAGGTAGAAAAGTTCAGCGTGGAGCAGTTCATAGATCATACCATTTGCATTTCATCCAGGCAGTAAATCTGCTGCCTTCTGTGCCTCTTCTTGTCTTTGTCCCTCTCCTCCCTTTATACCCTTTTCTCTTGACTCTGGTCTCTGTTTTTTCTCTTTCGGCTTAGCTTTTTCTCATGCCCTTTCCATTCATTGCTCTGTCTATACTGTCCTTAATACACCAGAAAGTTTACTGGGTATTCTATGTTTGTTCTTCTGGCCATATAATAGTCCTAATCTATTTTAGGTTAATACACAGAAATTGTCAGTGTCTTGTAAGACAATAGTGTGTTACTAGAAAGAAAACATTTTGTGACAGTTAGCTGTGTTAGGTTGGGGAAATGTCTCCCTGGTAAAATAACAGATGCTTCACAGCTGGGGCCCTTCTCTGATGGACAGGCAAAACACTGAAGTACTTGCTGCAAGGGATGCCCTTGCTTTGATTTTCCATTGAGTGTTTACATACACTGTTCTGTCTTTATGAGGAGCAACTGTGATGGGGACATCCTTCTATCCAGCTCTCTGAGAGAGGCCAAAAGCCATTTCTTAGGTCATTGAGTACAGCTGTTGCCTTCAGTACATGAGAACGCTGATTTATTAATGTTCAGGTTTTTTAGTCACTTATAAAATGTCTCAATGGGACACAAAAAAGTGTCCATATCTGTAGATTACCATGAGCCAACAGACAACTTGCAGTCCAGAGTCCCTACTCCTGTACATCTCTGACCTACTGCCTGTCCTTGGAGGAGATGAGGAGTGGCCATCGCTTAAGCAGTGTGGCACTGCCTCTTCTGCCTGTGAAACCATCAGGTGCTCAAAACCTAAAATGGTCTTACTGTTTCTGGGCAAGGGGGAGGAAGGTGGAGGGCAAAAATGTATCCTTTCCAGCAGGAACGATTGCTGCATGACCTTGACCTGTAAGAGCCTGGAGTGAAGGGAGTTCTCACAACTGAAATCCAGACACAATAACTGGTAAATCTTTGATGAAGCCATTTACCCTGGCATATATCTTTTTTTTTTCCCCTTTTTCTTTTACTTTTTTTTTAAAAAAAAAAAAAATCTAAAGAGCTTGTAAATATATGAAAATACAGTAAAAACTTTGTTTCAGAAAAAACGTGGAAAAGTTCTAGCAATGTCAAAAAACATCCAACTTCACTTTTGAAGCAAGGCCTTTGGCTTTCATGCCTTTATTTTTTTTTAAATGAGTTTGCTATTATAATACATAGTACAAAAAAAAATCATAATCAAAAGTGTTTGAAGGATTCTTTTAAAAAAGAATCTCAGTCTGCTGGGATTTCTTTCCTATTTTTGATATGTCAAAAGCCTGTTACAAGGAATGTCCTTTTTCCACGCAGATCCACTAGATAGACTGCATATCACAGTCCTCTAGAAGCTTGCATAAGCGTTATGTGTTATTATCATTCAAATCACAGCTGTGGGGAAGCACCACGCGTAAAGAGAGAGAGAGAGGAGTTAAACATTACAGTTTGTGTCTTGCACTACCTCAGAAAACACATGGGGCAATGACTCTTACCTTCTATCCATTTTGCCATCTGACTCTAAAGAGAGAACAGGAAAATGTGGTTAGTTAAGAAACCAGGAAGAGAGTGGTGATAAGCCTGCTCAGAAGTTGTGAGGATGCAACCAGAAGAACATAGTTACAGCTGGTAAAGATCCAGCCATGCTTTCTGAGGCAAAACTTTTTTATATTAGTAGCGTCATGCAACCTTCCTAAAGCCCTTTTTGATTTTTCCAGCTGGAATATCTTCTGTCAATTTTGAGAGCTGTATCTTTGCTGACATTTTGACTATTCTGAGTTTGATTGTAGCACATCTCCAGAGTGTCACGAGAAACAACTTTGAGGGCAGATGCTTGATGAGAATGAGGCGGAAGCAGTTTCCCTTTAGGCCAGCTGTGTAGTGCCACTAAAGAAAGCATCAGTCATTTCTCTTTCAGGAAGTGGCATGATATTGTCATTGGTATCCTCATGGGGTACTTGGGGAGTCTGTTTGCAAAATCACCCTTTAAAAGACCAGTGTTTACTGTAAATAGGATGGAATCAGGACGTGACTGATAGGCTGAGCTCACCATAGCGGTACTGGGTCCAGAGAGCTCAGTCTACTTCACTCCAAGCTTAATAGTTAAAACCACTCTACTCTCCTTCTTACTAAGCAAGTCTGTGACTACTGTTGAAGCAGCGTGTCATGGAGCACTGCTGACTGCGTAAGGTTAGACAGTTCTGGATGCTGGAAAATTACGTCTCATTTGTCGCTTGAAGGTTAATGCAAAGATCTAGACACAGAAGGAAATGTTTCTGGAAGCAGTGGATCCAGCAGCTCCTAGTTCTGTGCTGTAGCAGCCTGAGTGAGTTCCCTCACTGCATTTTCCTTGCTTAATGTCTGACTCATTTTTCGTGGTGGGAAACTGGCTACATTTATCAGAATTTATTTGTTTTTTAAAAGTGGGCTGCAAGAGCTGGTATTTTGCATGCAACCAGAGCTGCAAAGGTGCTTTTTTGAAATTCATCATGGAGATGCCATACAGAAAGAAATGCTTTCAGTCCCCAAACTCTCTTATTATAGTCCCTCTTCTTTCAGTAAGGATTATTTCCCTGCATATTTCATGAGATTGCGTCACCACTTCCATTTCTGCTATAGTTTCCTTCCAAGCCAAATTTTCATGTGCTACTAAGAGTACAGACCTCTCTTAACAAGCAAAACATAGGTTGCAAAGATTTGCCTTAGCAAAGTCCCAGGACTCTTTTTTGCAAAAAAGAACAACTTATACTGATGTTCTGGTCAACCTGTTAGGACTTTGCATTTCCTCATTTGCCACTATCTGTTGCTATTGTATGTGTTATGCTTTTTTATTTCTAGCTGTTAACTGCAGTTGAGTGTTACTGTGTGCTGTTACTTCATTCCACAGACAACAGTTGTATTTCAGCAGTGCAAGCAATCATCACAATATTTGCTCTACAGTGCTCTGTGGAGCAGAGGATGGAGGGCCATGGACCTGCTGTGGTCCTCTGAGGAGGCCCATGGGACAAAATCTGCCTGTCACTAACTTCTGTCTACTGAAATGATGGGCATTATTCAGTTTAAGATTTTGGATTTGAATCCAAAACTATGGGTTGTAAACTGCTGGTCCAAAGTCAAAAGGAGCCATTGCTACCAGCAGTTATGATGTTAGATGAAAGAGCTTTTGCCTGTTTCAGATTAAAAACATGCGTTCCGGTGGCAACTTGAAAACCAGTCAAGTGGGAAAAGTTATAGGGAGTTTTGCTATATGCTCTGATAGAAACTGCATATCTTAGAGTCAGACAGTCACATTTGAAGGAATAGTCCAGAATCAGTTAAATAAACAGTAATTTTGGCTAGGAAGTGTGAGCAAGCCTCTTGCCCATCCTGCAAATCCAAGAGGCTCTTTAACTTATGTTGAATAGACAGAATTTTGTTTTAGAAATTAATTATTCTAAAAGATACCCAGGCAGTATGCTGAAGTAAATTCTATTTCTCTTGTAAGGCTAAAAAGCAGAGTTGGTTATACTGAAATGTTAATCTGCAGTTCTAGGGACATCATTCAGACACTTTTAAAATAGTTTTTCAAAGGAAAACCAGAGCTGTAGTACATACACAGTTCCTAACACCGAAGCTCAAATCTGTTGTATCAGAACATAAAGAGATCTAGATCTTCGGATAAGAAATCAGGAGTATTTTTTTTCTTACCTCCAAACACATTGTCAATCATTTGGTTTTTGATCATGCAGATTATTACTGCTACAAAAACAATTGCTAGAAACAGTCCCAGAGTAATTCCTGTAATAACATAGGTGAGATCTGCAAAAATTGAAAGTAAGTCAGCATGTGTACACCATTAGGTAATAGTCTGTGTCACATCTGAAACACAAAAAGTTTTGAAAGTTTAAATGCATCCCTAAAACAAAACAAAACCAACCAACCAACCAACAAACACCACAAAACCCCCATACTTATTCTTCAGAAGGGCCTGATAATGCTGAGCCAGATGTGGTAGCTGAGAAGAGTCTACTCTTTCAAACCCCTGCACGTCATGAAACCATGTGAACCTGTTTTATGATACTGAACAAATTTAGCCTTTGGTCCGTACAGATCTCAGCTGAGTTTTAGACTTAGGGCTCTATTTTTCCCCCCAAAGTGAAATTCCCCATCCCCACTCCCTTGCAACTCTCTACTCTGCCAAACTCTTATTCCTGCTTCCCACAGCTGCACATCTTCATCTCCACCTCCCAGTTTGCAACCTCCTGCCCTGCCCGACTATTCTGCCTCTATAAGTCTTTGCTGGGAGAAAGCAGGGGAATTTTCAAGTGTAAACTATGAACCATATTGTGATTTTGCATCACTATGTGTACGTAAGGGTTCACCTTCATCTGTCAGACAGGAGAGTGCCTGTGTTCAGGATCTGTGTTCCAGGCCCTGTCCTCACTACGCTCATTATATTTACCTAAAAGTCATTTAAAAGCCTCAGTCACACAGCAGGACTCTGCTGTGCTAGGCAAAATACAAACACACAATCAGATTATTATCTTCTACACATAAAACATACGTAAAGTCTTCTAAGCATGGTAATTTTTGTTATATTTGCTATTCCCCTAACTTCCTGTCTGGAAGCACAAATCTCACCATGAACTCACCTATTTCCTCGTCTGAGTTTCCAGAAGCTCTCCAAAAGTCTGAAATGGAAATATTGTAGCATGTTAAGACATCAAGGAGAATGCGGTATCTAGCTATTTCCAATGGGATGGCTGATCCTGGTAAAGCTTGAGAAAGGATCTGAGGCTTCCTGGAGTAGTGAAGCATTATCAGATAAGTTAATGAGGACATCCTAGGAATGTGGCCACCATATGCCACTTTTTGGACAGAATAGAAAATACAATTTTTAAATTGTATGTTGTTTTAGCACTGTTTCTATTCCAGAGTTTCCGCACTGCAAGCCTGAGCGCTCTATGCAAGAAAAGTTGCTATAAATCACGAAAAAGGTTACAGATGCAGTATAGCTATTAAGACATGCTAACGAGAGGATATGGCACACCCCAGCACCCCTCCCCAGAAAACATGAGTCCCAATCCTGCCTGTAGGTCCAGTCTTCAAAATGTGATTTATTGCTGGCAGAGAAGAGAGTCTTTTCCTCTTGCAAGAAAATATTATGGCTGGAAGAAACCTCTTCAGAGACTCCTATGCCAAATTTCCTGTTCATCAAAAGGACATCCTCCCAGCCCTTCCCTTCTCCATAAAGCTGCAGAGCTGTGCTGCCTGATGCTTGAAGTGTGCAGGCCCTCAGAATGGAGTGGCTTTGAAGAAAACAATTAATTCCCACATACTTTTTGAAAGAAACAGATTCAAAATTTTCAAAAAAAAAAAAAGTCAAGAAAAAGGAGAGAAGTCATGTTTAGTTTTAATGTTGCTTGCTTATTATAGGAAATTGCTAAGCACGTTCACTCAATTTTTTTTTTTTTCAATGATGGGTATGCAAGGATATTTCTACCAAAGTCTTTCCAAGTAGCTTCAAATGAAATAACTGATGTGTAGCTGCACAAGATGCCTGAGGCATGAGAACGCTCTAAAGGCAGATAATGACTCCTGCATTTTAAAAGAGCATGCTGTGAAATTTCTGTATCCTCCACACGCTTCAGGCAGAACATGAAGTCCTCTCCTATAGCTGTTGCTCTTTGGCAATCCACTGCCTGGGTGACAGCACCTGTGGGACCTGGTGGGAAGATAGCAGTTTTGCATGCAACATCATCTTTTCATAGGCATTCCCCACTGTAGTGGAGAATTGTGAGGGAGTATCATCTGGCTGAAACTCAAGAGGGATTTTAAGGTCTTAAATGCATCCAGTTTTTCTACTGCTAAGATGTCCAGCATTGTTAAGTCTGAGCTCGCCCCTCCTCTCTTTCCTCCACTTCTTGTGGAGAAATAATTCTGTTGTCTTGAGGTTTTGGGGGTTGTGCTTTCATTTCTTGTCCAGTAAAATGAATGCTAGAAATAGGATTGCTTTTAAAATTGAAGCATAGTCCTTGCACTCCATAACCAGCCATTTTGTTACCTTCACAGAAATCCATCTTGTGTTTGCTTTTCAGACTGTTGAAACTCTCACTTGAGCTGAGTGTGGGCTCTGGGGCTTCTGCAGTCATGTCAGAAAAATCTGATATATTGGGTGGCTCACAACAGATTTGTTTTTATTTCCTTGTCTTAATCACATTTCTAACCCTAAATTTTCATAAATTATGAACCAAGCTTCAAAAATCTGGAGACCAGCTTAAAAAAAATCTTGAGTTTTAAAGCAAATGTATTTTGGGAACTATAATTCTCAGCTGAAAGTCCTTTGTGCCAAACTTTTCTTCATAATTAAAATGTCTAGAAATTTATTTTATACAAGCAGAAATATTTTGTCTCCAAAACTCCAATGACACTCAGAGAAAGGAGTTGGGAGGAGTAGGGAATCCAATTGCAGATATGATCACAAAAGATGGTTATACTAAATGACTAAAATAAAAGTTACAAAGAAAAAGAAATTTTTAAAAAAGTGTCTAAGACTACACAGTGGGTGTAAAAAGCATAGCTCCTGATTTTTCAGATTAAAAACCAGTCTCTGCTCTCCCCTGTGAATTTATTTCATTATAAATTAAAAAAAAACCTTTCTTCCATCCCCTTAATTATTCTTTGTGCTCATATGAAGAATGTTTTAAATTCAAACATAATAAAAGTGATATTGTATTACTTTTATTATCCTAATGATCATAATACATAGACCTTAATGTATGCTTTCTAATGGAATTAAACCAGTGACAGATTATGTGTTTTATGGCAGAAATAATATTTTACATGGAATATTTTATGTAGGTCAGTTTAATATATTGAGACTAAATTATTAGTTTCTTTTTAAAAAGAGATGGAGGGAAACCTCTGAAAACCCACAGAACTCGAGAGAACATTTTCAATTCATACTTTCAATATGGTTTTAATTAAGGTTTAATATCATTTACTGGATGCTGCTTAAGTACCGTTTGCTTTTCAGGACTGTGTTAGATAGCTGGCTTCTGTTTGTTTCCATTTCTTCTTAAGTGGAAAGAAATGGATCAACTAAGTCAAATAACACACACGTGTTGCTGTTTGACCTAGACCCCATCTCCAATTTAGATCTTTGGGGGATGTACACAAACCTCCTGGTACAGAGGGATTAGAAATTATGTCTTAAATTCTGCAGCACTCTAGTCCCACTGCTAGCTTTCTGACCCCTTACCTCTCTATCCTGGGTTTAAACTAACTACCGTGTTTTGAGCAAACCTTCTGGACTTGGAGAATATTTGCTTCTCGGTGGAAGTGCCCTGCAGATAAATTGCATATCTATGCTTAAGTGACTCGTGGATCATTTTTCAAAGGATCTTGAACTAACCAACAGTGCTTTCTCACCTCTCCTGTGTGCCTGGCTCAGGCGTAGCATGCAATTGCCACTACAATAGAGATGTGCCCCCCGGGGCTCTGGTAGCCCCAGGAGCCTGGTGAGAGGTATGGGCTGCATCTCCAACTAGCAGGGGAACATTTTTGTGTGTGTGTTGTCGGCAGAGAGTCCAGGGATGAGACTGCAGTCTAGACAGGTCCTACGTTAGAGGTGGGGTGAATGGAGGAAGAGTAAGTGTGAATCTGCTGTGGCAGCCTGCTTGAGGAGCTGGGCTTGGTGTGGTATGCTCGAGCCAGGCATGCAGCCGAGGAAGCTTTTACTTCTGGCTGCCCACCACAGTCCTCTGCCAGTTTGGTTACCTCCTCAAAGGTAGAGTTGCTGAGCAAGTGATGGACCCACAAATGAACACACCAGCCCGGAGTGGGCTGGGAGACCCTGGTCTGTGATCTGGCTGTACCCCTGGGCGGGCTTAGCCCTCCTCAGACCTGCTACACACAGAGCTGCACCAAGCCGAAAACATCTTCTGAGCCAGATCGAGGGACGTCCTGTTCTCCCTGTGCCCTCTGCTACATAACTGTGTACATGCGGTGCCTTGCCTGCAGGTCAGTGCAGTGAGGAAAGTGGTCCAGAACACAATTTGGGCGTAAGATCAGGGAGCAGGAGTAGCTCAGTTTCGATATTGTGAACAACTTCCAGCCATAACCTGCAGTAATAGATAGCAATATATGCCTTGTCTTTCTCGGTCCGCAGCACTTGCCTTAGTCCCTTTGTTTGTTGCCTCCTGCTCCCATTTGACTTTCTTCTCCCTTCCTCCCCATCTCAGATTGCTTCTCATTGCAGCAGACAATGGCCGGTCCTGTGGCATTGCAGCAGCCAGGGGTTTCCTGTCATTTATCTTCAGGGCAGCGAATGGGAAAGGAAGCAAATAACTGGGAAACCCAGAGGTAGGGTGGAATAAAGGGATGGCTCACAGTGGGTGTCTGAGCAACTCGAGTCAACTAAGGAATGCTCATGACAACAAACAGGTTACAGGCAATGATCCTGCTGGAAACCATTCCTGAAAACCAGTATAAAAAAGAAAAGTATTTTAGCTGGTATTTAGTGTAGCAAAATTCCCAGCTACATATAAATTTCATAAGATAGGCACTGTTGGCATCCAGGCAAATGAGGTCCTTCCTTGGTCCTCAAATTAGAGGCAAAATCCTTCGTGTAGTAATACGTGAGGACAGGAGTCACTCTTACATGGAGACAGGAATTTCTTGAGCTCTAGTCCTTGCCAGGCATACCTCCATCCAAGGCCCATAGTCTTGTCATCGCCTGTACCTTTCCATGTGACACTTGAAGGCATGTTAATGCATTTTCCTTGTACCTATTGCGAAGTACCTTTTGCTGTAGGACATATCTTGCTGCTCTTGAGTCTGCATCTCTTTGCGCTAAACAAATGCTACTGTATTAATGGGACTTGTGCCATTTGATTGCTGAGCAATAACTAGCGAGTACCTAGGGAGCACTCATTGCTGATTTCACAACTGTAAGAATGGTTGGTGACCCATGTTCTGCGTGGCAGACAGTCTGCATTCCTCTGGACTCTTGGAAGTGTCCACAGAAAGGTGCAGAGGGCTTGAAGGGCCAACAAAAAAGGACAGTGAGAGCGACAAATTCGTATGTGTACCCTGAGAAGGACTACAAGAGGATAGAGCACTGCTGTAGATCTATGGATAGCTTTGCTTGCAGAAGCTGAGGCAGGAGCGGATATCCAGCAGGTGTAAGCTGGAATAGCTGGTTTGCATGCCTCAGGTGGGGCAAACTGCCCTTGTGGGATTCCCCAAGGGTAAACGATGATTTTCTATGAATTTCTGCATGAAGTGGGGTAGTGTGGGAGGTGTTCATTAGGTAAAGATGAGGCTTTTGCCACCAGAGGGTGCATGCCCCCTTACCTAATGTCTCGAGACCACAGGAACCCATGTAAACCTTTGTCTTTGTAGCTGCTGCCAGCTCCATCCTCCCCATTAATCGGTGTTAGCCCCAATGTTAATATGACCCCTGCTGATACTTCCTGTCCGTAAGCCCCACTTCTTCCCTGCACAAAGCGGAGGTGAGTAACCATGAAGTAAGAGGCAAGTTGTGAGAAAGCCGTGCTGTGGGCTGGCAGGAAGTGTTAGAAGCAGCATGAGTCAGGAGCATCAAAGTCCTGTTAAGTGAGAGTCAGAGACCAAAAGTGGCTTGCAGATAGCATGCACACAGATCAACTTTTTCCTTATACTCTACTGAAATACTGTTTTCTATACAGTACCAAACAGAAAGTTCAGCAGCTCTGCCATCTCGTCTGCAAAGATGCAGGTATTTAACTTCATGGTGTCTCCTGGATTGCGCACAGCTGACCGCTTAGCACTCAGTCTAGGAAATGTTAGCTAAACAACTAAGCAAAATACCAGACTATCTCAACAAATGTCTTTTCTCCAAGGAACAAAGTTCTGAACAAAGTTTTAAACAGCATACATACAATTACATTGGGAAATAAATAACCCCACCAAACTCAGGAAAAAAAAGCTCTCAAAAAAGATGGAAAAAAATACGATAGCTCACTTACGTAAGATAAGAAGAAATGCCGTTAGGACTGATATCCAGCTTGTTGGTAAGGTCATTGTGAAGTTTTGACAACAGAGTGGTTTCACCCAAATTTTCTGAGTTTAGCTCTTCTGCAGTGTCTTTAAAAAAAAAAAAAAAAAAAGGCAGCTAAACCAGGTCATGTGACTATATTGGGAAACTACAGTCACATCCTGAGTAGTTACATTTGCAAACAGAAGTTCCCTTTTTTGGGTTTAAGTTCAGCATATAAATAAACTCCCCACTTGAAAATGTTCTGTGGAGAAGGTGGACAGCCAACAGTCACAGCTTAGTTCAGCTGTTTTGCTCTCTAAGGGACCTTTAAACACTAACATTTATTTTTACAAAATTGAAAAAGTCCTACTGAAGTGAACTGGTCTCTGCTGAAATCTTCTGAATCCATGGAGGTGCAAGTGGATTTTTGTCTTAGAAGTATAACCTTCTAAGGCAATCTCTCTCAATGTTACCAGCTTTTTTTTGAACTCAACACAAATGCCTCCATACTGTTTTGAGGAGAGGAGTACTCAGCTGAACATTCCCTTTCATAATCAGCTTTTTCAGGAGCAGAGTGCAAGAAACTCACCATGGCTGCAAAACCATTGCAAGCCAGTTCCTGGAAAAGAGCTTCTACCTAACAAAAATGATGTAGTAGGAACTAAAAAGCAGGAACTTACTAGCAGATGATGCTTCTGGTAGGAGTCAAGATTATTCTTTGAACAACAGTGAAAAAAACAGATTTTTCTGTTCTTCAGGAAAATTCATCTTTTCAAACAGGTTAACCTGTTCCAAAATGGAACGACAGCAAAACATATAAGCAAATATTAATGCTTTTTGGTAAGTGAACCCATTCATCCTAACTCATTTCAGGTCCATCCTTCAGAGGGGGAAGGAGGAAGGAACAGAGGAAGAACACCAGCCTCATTTTTTTTGCAGCAGAGGTATCTGAGGGGTCTCCATATTGCTTTTACCTCTTGCCTCTTGATACACCTTTCTGCTTTAGATTAGTCATTTGTTCTCTGGTATCTTCATCTCATGTAGATGCTCACATACTACAGTCAAAATAATCTGAAACACATCTTGAGCAGGAAGTTTTAAGAGAGAAAACCCTTGGCGGTTTCTTTTTCCTACTGTTGGTCAGGGAATGTCTGAGCAATCTGATCTGAGGAGAATCTCACATCTTAAGGATGGATGAAACATCTGTCTTGCTGAGTAAAGTACAGTTGTAAAGCCCTCGTTCCAGAGGTCTGTTTTTAATGGGACCATTGTAGTCCATAAGGAATGCTGGTGACTGCATATGTATGGCCACCTTCATGGAAAAATGACTTCAAATGAGCAAGATGTTCACAGATGTTTAGTTGCTCTGACAAGCTGTGAGTGAAAAATTGTGTTTATGATTTTCAGGTGTTTGTGGAGGGGTAAGCAATACACAATGTTAGCCAATAAATAAATAAAAAGCTCTTGAGGCACAAAAAGTATAAATAAACATGACCCATGTGCCCTCTGAGGTGGCCTTAATTCCTGGCCTATTTTGCTGTATGAAGCATAGGTAGAACTGACTGAGTGTGGTAGATGTAATAGAGGTATTTGTTAATGCTTTGACCTATTGTGAGTGTGTGCACACATGCATGTGTATGTAATTAATTTTTGCTCTTTTACTGTTCCTGCTTCTCTCTGGGATCGGACCTGGAAACACCAAAACCAAGCAAACAAAAATCTCTGCACCAGCTAGCTGGAAAAGATCAGGATCCTTATAAGAAACCCCTAGTGGTTTTGTACCTCATATGCTTCATCTGCAAATGATCTCATGCTTCAAGGTTACTGAGAACCTCTTATGGAAGGAATAACATGAAAGTCAACTCTCTCTTTTCTCCGCCCTCCCCCCAGCTCATTTTTAATGTTTCACCTCTCCCAAGTCAGTGGACTCAGCGGGCTCTCATATTTCAGAGAAGCAACTACAACATCTGATTATTTGACTGAACTCTCTAAAGCTGCTTGGTTTATCCCATTGCTACTTCTCCACAAAATACTTCAGATAGCTCAGCTAGCTGACTGCGCACTGCTGACTACATATGCTTCACTATTCTCATTCACAGCATACCTCCAGTGAGGAAAAGCACTGATCAGAACAAGCCAGGCTTAATAAAATCCTGCTTTGTAGTAGGTTAATTCTGATTCTTGACCAAACTGGGAAATGTGGTTTTAAGCATAGTCATCGTTATCGGCCTTCCCTCTATTACCCACTCTCCACCATCCAGCCACTGGGCAGGATATATATGTTTAATTAATTCTGCTTTTACCTTCAACCTGTAAATAGTGGGAGTAATGTCAGATTTATACATTATAAGAATAACAAGGATTTCTCAGGAGACCCTATCCTGGTGAAAGAGGCTAACTGTAATTTTCAGCTGTGAGTAATTGTATATAATATAATCCTAAATGATTTTTCTTCTGTAATTTCATTAGAGTTTAGAAATTTAATTAGATTTTGAATCACTCTGAAATAAAGTAGCAAAACACCCAGAGACTAAGAGCACTGGTTATTTTGTCCTCCGAGGCCAGAATTCTTGGTCTCAAATTGGCATGCGTTCATTAGGAGGAAGTTTGCAGAAGTTCTTGATATATTATTGTCTTTCAGAATGGACTCTGAATAGGTCTTTGGAGAGCATTAGAAGAGCACACAATTATTATGCAGACTCTTTTTGAGGTTTAAGATCATCTGCCTTGCATATACTTAATAAAAATATGCCTCTAAAGTTGTTTAAGAAACTGTGGAGATAGGAAAGATGCTCCTCCAGTGCCTCAGTGCTCTTCCTGGTTTATTAGCACCTCCAGTACCTGTGTATGATGATACAGAGAGGAGTTGTTTGCTTTACTTTAATGACTAGGTAGGTTTATGGTTATTTTTATTGCTACACACATGAACTGTCATGGTGGCTGTAATTAGAGACACACTAAAATGCTGTTCCTTCTCTTCCATCCAAAGTTCAAAAGAAATCTGTCCTTCTGGCAAACTTTGATTCTCTGTGGAATTCATCCCACATGCAAAAAATGGAATCAAACTGCACTAAACAGGACAAAGCAAACACCAGTGCAGCAGCTTGTGATTGACTGCAGTGCCAGGATAGTTGTGGTGAGTTCAGAAAGGGGATCCTCTTAAGAGATTCTGAGGGACTAGATATGCAAGTGCTTGTTCCCTTTTTGTTTTAACTGCTGTAACACGGTTTGTGTTTGTGGAGATACCTAGATTTATACTGCTTAGCTAAAAAAGGGATTTGGGCATTTAGGAGCACATTCTCCAAAGCCTTTACCCACATAGGAGTGTCTTTTTTCTCATTGAGGTTAGTTGCTTGAACCAGGAGTATCCACATGATTTTTTGACGGTAGGCCCTTAAAGGGGAAAGCTTGTAACAAATTGAGGAGTTAAGTAGAGAGGAGGAAATTCAGATTACTTTCAGCATGGCAACGATATGAGGAACCATAACAGCACTGCAACCAGCATGAATTATAGAATCTAACAGAAATGAGCAAGGGGAGAGAGAGCAAATGTTGTGAAATAAAGAATTGCAGCAGGACAAATCAAACAAATAAACAAACAAACAAAAAAGCTCTTTAAATAATGGTAATCCAACCTATTTGAAAAGAAAGAGGAAATTCCAATGCAATGGGAGGCATATCAGTCCCAAAGTGAGAAGTCAAAAGGAAACCGCCAGGTTGACCAGGATGTTCTGTTAGTGAATGACCTATGTAACCACTGCTAGCATCCTCGGTATTGGCCACTGCCAGAAGACATGGAGTGAAACGGTTCATTAATCTGATCCAAGGGCTCGTTTCCTTTGATTCATTAACAGTTCTTGATGAGAGTTCATTGTCACATAAATCCGGTCCTCAGGCTCAAATATATGCTTTCAGAGTGTGGCCAAGCAAGTCTTGAGGTCCAATTGAAAAAGATTCTTGGAAAAGATTGAAAGTTTTTGTGTACTTGGCTTAATGGATATTGACAGAGATTAGGCAACCTCAGGGCAGTCTGGTGTGCATGGACGTGCAGTCTTCCATTAATGTGTTGTGTCACATTGTGGAACAAATTGAAGAAAACATGTTCAGGCTGGTTACTGCCAAAAATCAAGGTGCTTTTGCTATGGGCATCCAGAACAAATGGAAACTATGCTTGAAAACTCACAGCTGTTCTTCCTTTGCTATTTTCTCCATCTCCTCCTCTGTCAGGACTCTGAGCTGCTGGGACAACTGGGAGGGATTCCACATCTCAGCAAGCAGCAGAATCACAGATGTAGGGTGTGTTAACAAAGGGAAACATGCCTGCACCAGTTATTTAACACCTTCCTCCCTTGACATTAAGCAATACTATGGGAAACCATTCAAGATTTCAGCCTTGCTCCTTTTTTTTTTTTTTCTGCCCTCCATCTCTGTTTCCTTTTCAATGTGAAGGAATGTGTTATGTTAGAGAGATGATGGTACATTTTAAAAATGTAATTTTCTTGATTTTACTTGAGGGACACTGTAGCTCAGGCCTATTGCCAACTCAGAGAGGTGCAAGAAGGCAAAGAAAAAAGCCTTGGGACATGTGTACTCAAGTCTCTTTCATGCAACATCAGGAAAGAAAATGCCAAAGTAGTCTATGGTTCAGTTGAGCAGTCTGTTCATTTGCAGATGTCCTGCCCCAGATCTTGCTGTGTTCTTAGGTTTATGAAACTGTGTGGTGTCCCTCCTGGAAGTTACAGGTTTTACTGATCTTAAGTTCTTCCATACCAGATGTATCTGGGTTATTCATTCAGATGGTCTGCCTCTATGTGTCATTATTCCTTGCTTTCCAGTGAAGAGGTTTTTTTGTATTGCTAAACCAGACTGATTCTGTGTTATGCTGCAGCAGGGAAAAAGTGTATTATAGCAGAAGGCAATTTCTTCCATGGTGAAAGAAAGCACCTACATGTCACTTTGGGAAGTTGTCTATCTTTTAGGTTAACACATAGCAATGAGCATATTTTGTGCTGGGATGAAACACAGGTAAGCAGATGTAAGTTTGGGTTGGAAAATTAATCTTTTTGTAGGAAATGTGGTTAATCTGCATGCTTGAAAAGTGCATACCTGATATTTGCATGAAAACAGTCAAATTCATTCTAGGCCGAGTTTCAGACTCCTGCCACTGTGCTGTAGGCATGGTCAGGAGTCCTGAAGAACCTACTGATACTGTTTCCTGATGACATAGTTTATAGCTCAAACTTTAGTACAGACAGCGGGGTTGTTCATGGTTCCTATTCTCTGACGTGCTTTCTCATACCGATACTCTTCAACTGGAGAGCTTTGGCACTTTCAGTGAGATGATCTTACGGTCAGGGTGGTATGTTTTTTCACTGTTCCTCTGTGTGTGTGTTTGATGGGAGGATAGAGATCTGTTTAGAGCTAGCCAAGTTATAAGCCATTGAAAATCTTTCTTTCCTATCCGGACCTTGTGCTGCATGGCCATTGCAGCAAGTATCTCTCTAACATTTTCCTGATGTCTCTTACTGTTTATTTCCTACAGGCTGGGATTCCAGGTACCATACAGAGAGCATCAGCAATGGCAGCATTATTTCGTGTCTTCCTCTACTTTAGACCAGAGGATTTAAATTCCTTTCTGGTTTCAGCTAAAAATTTTCTAGGCAAGGTATCAATCTCCAGCTAGTGCATTTAGGCTATAGGTATGTTCTTAGGATTACCTTTGCTGACCCTTATAGATAGTCCACAGCCTCATATGTATTTGTAAACCACAGCTCAGACAAATGGTTTTACAGAAACTTGTAATCTTACTTGTCTTGTCTTAGTCCAATCTGTAGCCTGTTGTATAAAATATTTATAAAAGTTGGAGACAAGTTGTCTAGTATGAAATAGTTTGTTTAGGTTAAAAAGATTAATAATAAAGACTCTTCTAGGCTTCTCATAAAATCACCAGCTGGCCTGTCAGTTAGCTGAGAGAGTCTAGAAGTAGGAGGATGTGTTCATGCTTGAGATGACCGGGAAGTGTTTCAGTTACCTAAGGAAACAGGAAAGAGGTCAGGATCCTGCCTTAGACATAGTAGTCCATGAGTCACTGGGAAAGATGAGTGTGGGAACACACAGAGCGAAAGTTTAACAAGTCAGAATAACTAAGATGGAGAATTACGCCTATGTTCCTCCAAAAGCAAGGTTGCAAATAATACTCGAGACAGAGGTTCTGTTTTGTTTTGTAGCTTGATCTTGTTTTATTTTCAATAGAACCAGGTCGCATTTTAGTAGCAACTTGAGACCTTCTGATCTGACTTGCTTTTTTCCCTGAAAGGGGTTATTTTTCCACTCTGATATCTTTCAGATGGCTAACAGGTGGGAAATTTCTTTTAAAATTACAAAAACTTCACCAACTGGAAAAGATCTTAACCCTCTAAAATTTAGTTGAAATAGTTCAATAAGTTTAAATACCTGGGAGAACTGAGGAACACACACACAGACAGTTTGATCATACAAGCCTTACTGCTATAGAGAAACATGCCATAGAGAACCTATGGTTCCCCATCTCTCACTCACCCTGCCTCTTGAAAATATCCTGCAATATTTTTGTCTTGGTCGTCTAAAGAATGTGTATACTGCTATGTGGATAACCTATTGTTTTTTCAACTGTGTGTCCTCTATTGCATGGATGAATTTGTTGTGTTGAGTAGAAAATATCTATTACAGGATGGAAAATTCAATAGTCTTAACTCTGCTGCTGATGCCTGAACAGATGCTTTTACAGAGAACCAAATCTTGATTTTTTTTATTTTATTTATTTATTTAAAATCAAAACACACCTAGGTAACACTACCAAAGTAACATTGGAAGAACTGTATTGCACTAAGACATTTGTGCTGCCATGTGAAATTTCAGATATAAGATTTGTTAACTCAACCTGTTGCATATTTCCATGATAGTACAGACTTCAGTAACATGATCCCATGGTATCCCTCCATGTCCCATCTCCACATGATTTCAAGAACAGATCCTCACCTTGTCTGAAATGGATAATGAATGAGGCAGACTGAAGAAGGTAGTTGTTCAATATATCTCTTTATTTCCATAATTCAGTTGGACTAACAGGCCTTATTTATTATCTACTCCCTGTGCGAAACATAGAACAAACTTTTATTAATCCCAGCAAAGCTGCTTATATGAATCAGCAGGTACTTTCACCACTTGGTCCAACTCCATCAGAAAGCTAGGTTTGGCTGGGGAAGGAGGCGTCTACTTGTTTTCCTTTGACTAACAGCTCCTCTCTGTACAGGTCAGCTCCAGGCTGGAGTTAAGAGTCTGCTCAGGGAGAGAAGGGACCCTTTTCACAGAGCATGTGGATTTCAGTACGTTCAGCATCCTGTGGGAAAACCTCTACATTGCATTTGTCTCATTGCTGAAATCTGAGTGAGCTACTGGAGGAGGAGGTTCCTCCGCATACTGTATATTCTCTGAAGCACTGTATGTCATCGTGGAGATATTATAGCATTCAGAAGGGTGCTAGAGGAGCTGGGAGACATTGAGAGGAAGCAACAATCCCACAAAGCTGATTAAAGATGTCCTTGGGGGAGAGTTTGGCTCTCTGAGCAGCGAGTTTAAGGCCTGGGTGATCCTAAAGAAAGGCTCCAGTACTCACTGGATGATATTGTCTGCTCCTCTGACTATCAAGCACCTCAGTCGCTGAAGGGCTCTGTGTTGATAAAGTTCCTTTACTGAGGCAGCACGGCTGGAATTTTTCCTATGTCGGTTTTCATACGGCATGAACAAAACATCCCAAGCAGCTTGGCTTTGTCATTGTTGTACATTCTGATACACTCTGCTGTGTCTTAAAATACCGTTGAAGTGTATGATGATAACTTAGAAAGTTCCTAAGCCACCTCTGAAAATGTCTGGGTGTTTAGTCTTCGAAGGTGGCATATGTGTTGGTGGAGCAAAATGCCGTGCCCAGGAAAATTCAGAGCAAGAGAAAGAAAGGGTAAAGTACATCCAATTCCCATCCAATATTCTTACATCTCCTGTCCATCTGTACTCTGTATAAGCATGTTGGACTTTGTTAAAGTGAAGCCACTGTGAGTAATTTATATCAGTAAAATGGGGTTAACGTTTCCAAGGGCATTGTGGTTATTGGAAAAAAACCCAGACACCAGAAACGGAAAATGTGGAGCTATAGTTATACTTTAAAGGAAGTTAAACCATCAGAAATTTTGAAGTAACTGCAAAGGCACAAGGTTTTGCTTACCTCTCTTCAAACAGTATGTGATTCTAATGCAAAGGAAAGCTTGGGTTTGTTTTTTGCAGATAATATTTAGAGTTCTCCAATTCACAGAGGTTCAGGACTGGGAGGCAGATGCCAGCCACTCTCAGGTGGTGTCCTGCTCACCTTAAATTCCTCCTGCTGCTGCTGCTGTCACAGTACAGACCAGCATAATTTTCTGCTCTGTAAGAGGTGCTCTGTACTTCTGAAAATCTGCCTGTTTATTCTCCTGCTAACTCGGAAGATGGAGTACAGTCTTTAGCTAGTGTTTGTAAGAATATGAACATAAATAGCTGTGTTAATGGTAAACATGAGAGTGCCCAGGAAAGAAATGAGGAAGTCAAGTGATCTGAAAGTAATGGCACCATAGCCAAAACAGAATGTTTCTGTTGTTGTTTTTCTAAAATACTTAATGTTTTTATGTATTAGTACTTAACTAATTTAAAGCAGGACATGAAATGAGCAAAACAGGACACCTGGTGTAGTCCCAGTTCTTGTTTTTTAGCTTTGCCTTTTCTTGATGTGTTTGCCTTGTAATTGTACAGCATCTTAAGGTATTTGGGATATTAAGTTTTTAGAGGTACTAAGTGTCTTTTTTTTTAAGGGTGAACAATAAGAGGATGGCAAAAATAAATTGCCCACCTGCAATGGTACTTATTTTTAATGGATCAGTTAGGCTTTGAAGGGAAGAATCAAGGGAGGTGAATGGGAGGAGAAGGTAGCAGAGTTGAGAGATTTACTCTTGCTTTCAGTTGCTATAGTGGAGGTGATCTGGTGCTTTGATCTTGTCTGCATGTGTATGTGTCATCCTGTTTTAATGCTGGTGTCAGGAAAGTGAAATAGGTCCTTTGAGTCCTGCATAGAACAGGATGCAGTTTTGGAGGTGGTGGGAGAACTGGGAAACTTAATTTAGCCATTTTTGCTAATACAGCCACAGAGACAATTTCTTTCCATGTAGCAGCTGCAGCCTAGGGGGGCGTTTGAATGAACAGCCTCATTGTTTCACAGAGGAAGGATGGGACACCAGGATTTCCTGTCTGGCTTCTCCTCATGTTGATCCAGGAGAATCTGCACTTGCTGGCCTCTGCGGGTAGGAAAAAGGTCACTTGCTGTGCTGGATGTTAAATGTGGAGGAGGCAGCTCTTCACTGTGTGGTGATTTAAGTGGTTTTTTAGTTTTTCAAGAATCATGGTGTCAAAGGCATGACATCTGACTCTGGAGATAGAAAATTTCGGGAGAGAATGTGTCTTTCAGTGGGATATTGTTGATTTCTCTCACAAAAATTGTGCTGACTGCAGTTCCCCTTAGTACCTAGGCACCTCTCAGAGGGCACAACTGTCCTTATGTCTCTTTAGTTTAGTAGGAAGAAAAATGTCCGTTATTTGTCTTCCTGCCTCATCTCAAATCTCTAACTTCATTAAGGTGAGAAGAAGTGTAAGTGGTTGTGGCTGACATGACCACTTGGCATATTAAAACCAGTCATGTAGGAAATTCTGGGCCATATCTAAATATAAAAGTGACAAATGCATTCAGTAATACACATTTTCAGGAAATAATGAGTATCATAACACACTGCTCATAGCTAGTACCTGCTGCTACAGGTACAGAGCACTCTAAGTACATGATGCTCTTCCAAATTCACTTTGCAGCTTTAGTGGCTAGGCAGTGTATGGAAGGCTTAGGGTCCATTACTGCTTTCTTCCTGAGTAGAAGTTGGTTTCTTTATGGCCAAAGGTCTGCAGGTTGTTACCTCCAAATGACCCACTAAGGAACATGAGTGTTGGAACAGATGAAACTTTTTTTGTCTCTTCTGTTCCTAGGTGTGAAATAGGGTTCTCAACAGAATAAATCTTTCAAGAAAATGTGCCATAAATGTGGAAAGGTTGAGCTTCTATCAGGAATGAACTGCTGAAAACCACCAGTTGTTCCTTTTTGAGAATGTAGATGTAGTGCCCCGTGAGTTGTAATTCAGGTAGTTCATGTCCCTGTTATCCTCTCTTGGCTGGGTCACCCACTGAACTGCATTCTCATGATGTGCTGTAACCAGAGGACGGAATGATCCATTGCACTGTCACAGCAACAATTTGATGCATCCAGGGATATTTTTTTTTTTTGACTAGTCAATTCAACCATCAAAAGAGAGGACATGAAATGTCAGATATGTAACTTTCCACAAGAAAGCCTGGTAAATTTCTGAGTAGAAATGCTCAGCTTGGATTGTTTCTTGATTTTCTGTGTTTGTTTGTTTTAGTGATAAGGGAATCATTTGATGTCAGACTGTTAGTCAAGGGCAGTGATAACTAATAAATAGCAGACAAACAGGCTCCTACAGCATGTTTATATTATTCCTCAGATGTATGAACATGTTGTACTTTACTCTTGAAATCCTGTTGTTGGAAGCAAATTTTGAATGCACATAATGCAGAACCACTTGAGCAAACTATCCAATTGTGCCTCAAAGTAATTGCCACTTTCTTTGTTTATAATGTGGGCAATGCTGGTGACATGACATTAGATTTAACTGCGTCCCATTTTGGTGCTAACTAATATTTGCGCTTATACTAGGTATAAATAAGCTGGGACTTCTCTTGAGATAAAGCAGATATTGCATCTTTAATGGAATATAATAGGCATAAAAAAGGCAATTGCCCTGCTTTGGGTTTAGAATTATGTGATTTTTCTCCTTTTACATTTAACAAACACTGAAAAACACTTGAAGTCATTAAGCAATCTTCGTAAACACGAAGTTAAAATAAAACAACCATTCATCATTCATTTCCATGCAGGTTCCCCCCAAATACATTGTCTGCCTGTGAAGGCACTCATTTTGCTCTCATGCCTGCTGCTGCGGAAAGCTGAAAGCTTTCAGTCCCTGACAGAGGCTTCTCAAAAATCTCAGTCTGCATGGTGGGGCTGTGCCTACCTTGCTCGGGCATGCCAAGCAGAGTGAGTGGAGAGATGTTTATGGACAAACGAGGAAGAAGGGCACCAAAATCCAAATTTGGATGCCTGAAATGAGAGATTTAAATATGTTTCTAGTTACCTCACTGCTTTCTTTAAGCACTTATATATAGATTTAGGTATGTAACCTTCTGTTTTATCTCCTTCAACAGGAATTTAAGCACCTGCATTATGATTTAAGATACTTAACTTAGGTCAGAAAATCTAACAAATGTTGTCTTTCTGATGAATCAGGCCTCAGGTCTTTCCTATGGAAGCAGAGTTAATGATGCACAATTAGCAGAAATAGCATCTCAGTGCATAGTCACTTTGCTAGTAAAATCATCACTATGCATGATCAAGTGACAGCCAAGGCATTCAACTTTGACTACGTTACTAACGTCAACCTGCATCACAACACAAATTAATCTCATGGGAGGGATCTGAAACAAGACTGCCTTTCCCACTAAATCTCTGAAGCACCACAAATTCAAGTAGATGCCATTCCCCTGCATTGTCCATCTGTGTTGAGCTTGCAGTCTCCCACTCCCCTGCTTCCCCTCATACAGAGGACCTTGTGAATTAGATTTATTTGAAGATGTCCTTAAAAGCCTTATGTGGTGGACAACAAATGCAAGGTTGCCACTGATTACAATTTATGTGACGTTAATGTGTTCTCTGGTCTTCATTGCTCTGTGGAAACCAAGCCCTTGGCCATAACGTGTTTCTTGATTTGCTTCCCCTGTTTTTGTCACTGTTGTGGTTTGTCAATCAAAAGTATATTAGATGGACCAGCTCAGAGGCAATACAGGGTTCCTTAAAGGTGTTGATGTCTGGGGAGGAAGAAGCAGAACCAGCATGTGAAGTATTCAAGGGCTGACTTTGAACTATGTGAATTTGTACTATGCAAGCTGCACCAGGAAAGGGAGTGTGAGGTTACTGCAGTCACTCAAGGCTGGGCAGATATTTGTCATTCCAAAACTATGCTATAGAGGACTTTGGTTGAGGGGGAGCATTAGGGAGGGGAAGATAGAAAGTGGAATGTAGGTTTTCAGGATTGCAGTCTATTAAGAGGCGGAAGTGCCATCATCACAAACTCACATATTTCTCCACCAGGGAAAAGATGGAAACACTACAGATAACATTCCCTCGGGTCTCTTGGTGAGAATTTTGCAGGATTTGTATAAATCTAGTCCAGTGTACATCCATGTGTGTAAATTTAGGTTGGGACTCCTGTGTTCATGGGCAATCTGAAGTATGGTTTTGCTTCACTTGGGCTCTTATTCTCTTCGTGGGCTTACTGTAGCCAGAGCCTGCCTATGGACACCAAGTCTCTTCATGGGTTTGGCAAAGCAAGAGTTTGCAGAGTGAGGAGTGAGGAAGAGATGACATCTATATATGCACGTCAGCCACAGAAAATCAAAATCATCCCCCTTTGGTGATTAGTATCCTTAAATGCCACCATCCACTACTGAATGCCAGGGAGAGAAGTCTTCACCGAGATGCCACTCTGGGGCTGTTTCTGCCTGTACCACACAATTCTGGGTTCTGCCTGGCAGCCTTTCTGTAAAGCATTTCAGCTTGTTATGTTACACAGTGCTAAACAGACAGGAGGCATCTGTCATCTCGTCAGTGCCTGCACAGAAGTTCCTTCCCCCCATAGCTGCCAGCACCGACTGGGGGTGTGCAGTGGGTTTGACTCTGCAGCATGTGCAATATTCTTCATTGTCCAACAGCCTCTCTGTACTGTAGCAGAGGCATTTCTAAGGGTCTTCACTGGCATGGATTTAGTAGACTGATGCCTGGATGTCATATTTGAAAATGCATTTTGCATCTCCAGTGATTTCTTTTTATTTTTTACAGCATTTTTCCATGTTTTTATTCTCCTTGGCTACCTAGGGAAGTCCATGCCTTAATAACATCTGCCTGGAAATGCAGGCTGGGCTGGAGCTGATGTCTCGCTGACTTGCTTGAATCCATTCTCATCTCTTGGGATCTTCACTATTAATTGTCCATTTTATCCTTTTCTGAGCCTTTTTCTTTTCCTGCCAACCCCTTTGGCTGTACTGTCTCCTAACAGTGAATGCAGCAGAGGGTTTTGTTCAAAATTTATTTCCATGATGCCCAAAGATGGAGAAAATTAATAAAAACCTGAGTCAGCACCTCCTATAGCAGTGGGAAATTTCTGACTTGAAAATGAGAGGGTTTTCAGTGATCTCCATGTTCAAATGATCTGACACTGCAATTAAGGGAGGCAAGGGTTCATTTCCTATCATGTTTCTTTGGCATTCAGTTGTCTAACTCACCAAGGAAAATTCTCATCTGAGTTACATGTATACAGTTTGGTGTGCCACTGGTTTAGTATTTTGTTTTGTTTTCTCTATGACTAAAGGATTTTAAAATTTCCCAGGCACCAACAAGACCCCAATTCAGCAACATTTAGACAACATTAGTAAAACTACAAGGTGTCTTTCTGTGAGGACCCTACCCCCACAAAGTCCTTTATGATCATCATTAAGTGGCTATTCTTTCACCCTGGCAGCCTTTATTGGGGTGAAATGCAAGCACTGTTACCAGCAGTTAGCACAGATAAGCAACAGCTTAGTTGAGGCTGCAGTATTTACTTGAGGCTGCAAGAGTGCAAGACTTAGGGAGGCTCAATCTGATTATTCACTCCTGAGACAAATGTCTAAGGAAGAGGTTGATATAGTCCTGTGTCACTGGGCTTCTGTGTGGAGCTGTGAGCAGGGATTTGTGGAGGATGGGATGTAGGGAGGCCATGGGGGAAGGAAAAACAGTATCAGAGGTGAGAAGAATCAAATAGCTGTAGGAGGATGCTGATGTTCACAGAGCAGAGGCAGGGACACCTCTGGCTATAGCAAGTGAGGCATGGCATGGCATGGCATGGTAAAGAAGAAAGGAAATGCAAAACTGAGGGTCACGCTAAAACTACAGACTATGACGTGCCATGGCTAGGGGCTGACATAGAGGGTGAGCACAGATATATTTTGTAAAGCAGCTTTTGGGGCTTTTTGGCTAAGGAAATTTTAGGAAAAGTTTCAAATGTCAGGTTAGACAAGGGGACAAAGTCGTAAGATTGCAGGAGGCAAGGCCGGAGTTGAACATGACAGTAGAGAGCACGGCAATGTTAGTCTGAGCAGACTCAGTAAAAGGGCTTGGCTTATTCTACAGACGTACAAAAATCACACAACATTTTCCAAAGGCAGCATGTAGCAGTCAGTAACTCTTACAGTTACATTCCCTGGACTGGGCATTCATATCCCCTTGGCTCTTCGGACTATCCTCTGTCTTTTTGGTGAACTCTTGCTATCCCACTTGGTGTGATAAAAGAAACTGCTAAAACTGGAGGCTGCTGAGTGCTGTGCTGCCTCTATTCAAATCTCTAATGAGCTCCTCCTTGTAGCTCTAGGTTTAATTAGTTTCATTGCAATATTAATGATCCAAACAAACCATTTTAACTTTCCTGTTGCACAGCTGGAATCTTCTTATTTAGCATTCTACTCTATAAGGGAATCGCACCAACTTCCTTTCCCCTCCCCCATCTGTCCCATTAATATGCTTTAAAATCACAGTCTCATAGGCATTGAGTTTCAGACCTGCTATAAAACTCTAATAATTTCTACAAATGGCAAGGTTGAATTAATGACAGAGCCTCATCCAAATAATACAGAGACAGATTTCTCCCAGAGTTTGATAGCAGTGATGATGAATACTTCATTTATTTATTTACAGTCTATCAGCATTTACAAAGATTTGCTCATTCCTCTGAGCACACATACAATCTCTCTGGAACTCCATGGTATGGAGCAGAAATGTCTGATCTGTTAGTCTTCAACAAAAATGCCTTCTTTCTCTCTTTTTCCTCAGGCGAAGGGCATGCCCTGCCCTTCCCAGCGTAGATCTGAAGATTGCACATCTTGAAGTCTTCTCCTACCACAATGGAACACATGCATCTTGCATTTCCCTCTGAAATTCCTGATAGGGAAGACTTAGAGGAGGGTCTTTTTGTCACCTTCTGTTGTGTTTCAGCTCCTGGACTTATTGTGATTTGCGGAGACTGAAATAAATTGGGTTGTAGATAATCTGGGGATCTTCGTGTTGAAGGATGCTGGAGAAGACTAGACTCTCCCATGCTGAAGGACTGATGTAGAGTCTTGCCAGCACCTTCTCCTTTCTGAGCCATAGATATCATGGGAACATTGGTAGCAAGGGAGCTCCGGGGTCTCTTGCCCAACCTCCTTCTTAGAGCTGGTCTATGGCTAACACTAGATCTAGTCAGTTTTGGCTTGTCTTGTTTAGAAATGAATGTTTTCTTAGGAACCTGAGGGGCTGTGCTCTGTAGATAGGCTGTCAGCAGCTGAATAAAAGGATTTGCTGGCCGTACTGCTCAAGCAGACATCAAGGTACTACTCTGAAAGTGCCAAAGAGATTTAGTGCCACTTGCAAAAAGTCATTTTCATTGGGACTTACTGTCCTAAGTGCTCACATTGTTTTTGAAAATAGGACTTTGCAGTGTGAGCATGAAGATAAAGAGGTGAGGTCTGATTGTTTGATTTGGCATTGCCCGCAGGGTCTAAGTTTAAGAGAGCAATGAGTGACTTAATTGCAGAGCGCCAGCCCCATGGCCCAGGCAGTGGAGAGCTGAAAGTGCCTTACCTGGAGCCTCTGCTTTGGGAGCCTGGTGTAGGCAGTCTTTCCTCATGTACAAACCCAACTCACCCCTTCTCAAAGAGGCATATCCTTCTAGAGCATTTTCCCTTATGAACTCGTCAAGCCAAATGTGAGCTAAACACACACTGCTCTACCTAAATCAAGCATTTATGGTACCGTAGACTTACTTGAAAACCAAAGCAATTCAGTGAGTGCAGGAAAAAAGTTGCATCGTCAAGGTCTCCCCTGGCTGCTGTTGGTGTTGGGAGAATTGTCCGGGAGATAGATTGGGTACTGAAGGTCAGGACTTCACTCAGTGGTCCCAGGGCTCTCTCCAGCTGTGTAGAACTTAAAAAATAAAACTCCCTGCCTCCATCTAGCTGTGTTTAAATATCATATTTTTTTTCTGTCTACGTAGCTGACTGAATAGAGACCGTTAGTGTGTGGTTATCTTGACTGATGGGATTCATGACCCATTTTATTAACTTTTGTGATGTCACAGGGGAAAGACTTCAACGTGTGGAGTTTTTTGCCAGAACATTTCTCTGCACCAGAAGTTTCTTGAAGGTTTATATCAGTGAGTGTTTTAGTAATGCTCCTTGTGCTGATTTCCTTCATGTTTACAAGAGCTTGTCATTCATTTGTTGCGCTGGAGTATAACTGTGAATGGTAACCTACAAAAGCATATTGTCAACAAGCTGAAATGTGTTTGTCTAAAGCACTCCTACTGGGAAGTTGTAGGTAACTTAACTGCTTTGCTTCCAAGTGGGAAAAAGCAAGAGCATGTGTTATCCCTTCAGAAATTGTGAGAGTAGAAGGGGGAGAGAAGGAGACGGGGAAAGGAAGGGTTCTATCTCCTTGCTTATCTGCAAAAAGTGGAGATGAGCCTCACATGAACTGCAAGCAGTATCAGAATCATATTCTGACAGTGTGACAGGGTTATGCAGCCTGCACCTACAGGTATATGTGGCATGATGGTGGAGCCTTTCCCTGGTCTGGAACCATAGCTTATTGTTGGGCCATGTCCCAGTTGGGAAGGGCACCGTCAAGAAAGGAACATAATAGCAACAGGAAGGTAACTGTCCCAAGGTTTCATGTATCCAGAGTTCCCTATAATGCCTTGCTGTAGTTGACAGTACCACAGCATGAAAATGAGCAGTTTAGACACATCTTTTACTCCAAATGGAACTGTTGTTCAAGATTAAAATTAGTAAGCTCTCTTACCACTTTCAGCGAGCCACAGCTTACCACGCAAATATCTCTCTTACTTGGTTTCCTTTTCCTATCAGTAAATACCTCTTTCCCCCTCTGGGAACATACCAGTGCCTCCCAAAACCTCTAATTAAATGGTTTGCCAAAAGCAGCATGTGTGATGGGTGTGTCCGTTAGCTAAAACTGAACGCAGAGCATTCTGCCTTGTACTGGTATTTATGGTTAAGCATGCCAGCAAGGTTTCAAACAATAAGAATATGTCCATACAGGTCAGCGTGGCTTAACTTAGATGAATTTAACATCACTCATTTCACTGGAATTTAAGTTGACACATTTTACATCATATTTGGTGTGCACATGAAGGACATGGAACTGTTGGAGCGAATCCAGAGGAGGCTCATGAAGATGATCAAAGGGCTGGAGCACCTCTTCTATGAGGACAGGCTGAGAGAGTGGGGGTTGCTCAGCCTGGAGAAGAGAAGGCTCCAGGGAGACCTTTTAGCAGCCTTGCAGTACTTAAAGGGGGCTTATAAGAAAGACAGGGACAGTTTTTTTAGCAAGGCCTGTTGTGACAGGAAAAGGGGTAATGGTTTTAAACGAAAGGAAGGTAGATTCAGACTTGATATAAGAAAGAAATTTTTCACACTGAGGGTGGTGAAACACTGGAAGAGGTTACCCAGAGAGGTGGTAGATGTCCCATCCCTGGAAACATTCAAGACCAGGCTGGATGGGGCTCTGAGCAACCTGATCTAGTTGAAGATGTCCCTGCTCATTGCAGGGGGGTTGGACTAGATGACCCTTGAAGTCCCTTCCAACCCAAAGCATTCTATCATTCTATGATTTGCTGTAAGCTGCAGCAATGAGCCCATCGCTAATTAACATGGTCCATTTTATATGTGGTGGTGGTAATAAACTTGTAACCTGGTTTGCCTCAGGAGCACATCTGACTGCAGGTTTAGTATGTTACACAAAGGTTTGTCATGAATGATTGAACCAAGTCAAACAATACGTAAAGTTTTAAGCAGTTTAAGTTAGCCCTCAGACTGAGGTCTGAGATCCTACAGTGTATGGGTTACCACATATCGTTACTTACTTACCCAGGGGCTTATTGTCCTCTCTGGTCTGCCAACATAATTATGTGGTTTCTCCCTAACCCAGTTCCATCAGAAAGATGAAGTTTGGTTTAAGTTCTTACTGGGAGGACATTCAGTCTGTGCTGTTTCTGCAGAGTCACAGAATCATAGAATCATTTAGATTGGAAAGGACCTTTGAGATCATCGAGTCCAACCGTAAACCTGGCACGACCAAGTCCATCACTAAACGATGTCCCTAAGCACCATGTCTACATGCCTTTTAAATGCCTCCAGGGATGGTGACTCGACCACTTCCCTGGGCAGCCAGTTCCAATGCTTGACAAACCTTTCGGAGAAGAAATTCTTCCTAATATCCAATCTTAAACCTCCCTTGGCACAACTTGAGGCCATTTCCTCTTGTCCTATCATTGGTTATTTGGGAAAAGAGGCCAACCCCCACCTCACTACAAGCTCCTTTCAGGTAGTTGTAGAGGGCCATAAGGTCTCCCCTCAGCCTTCTCTTCTCCAGGCTAAACAATCCCAGCTGTCTCAGCCGGTCTGCATAAGGCTTGCTCTCCAGGCCCTTCACTAGCTTCGTTGCCCTTCTTTGGACTCGCTCCAGCACCTCAATGTCTTTCTTGTAGTGAGAGGCCCAAAACTGAACACAGTTTTCGAGGTATGGCCTCACCAGTGCTGAGTCCGGAAGAACAATCACTTCCCTAGTCCTGCTGGCCACATTGTTTCTGATACAGGCCAGGATGCTGTTGGCCTTCTCGGCCACCTGGGCATACTGCTGGCTCATATTCAGCTGACTGTTGACCAACACCCCCAGGTCTTTCTCTGCCAAGCAGCTTTCCAGCCACTCTTCCCCAAGCCCATAGTGTTGCATGGGGTTGTTGTGACCCAAGTGCAGGACCCAGCACTTAGCCTTGTTGAATTTCATACAATTCACCTCAGCCCATCGATCCAGCTTGTCCAGATGCCTTTGTAGATTCAGGCTTGGGGAATCCAAAGGGGCCAGTAAGATCTGGAGTGGGAAGATGGGGCAGTAAAGTTAAGCCAAAAAACTGTTGGGTGCTAACCTCCTGACTGGCTTGGCAGCAATTGTCACAGCATGTGTAATTGCAGCTTCAGTGACCTGCTTTGATCTTTCTTCAGTCAGTCCCTTAGCCAAAATAGTGCTGTCAAGCTAAAATCAAAGTATACCAAGGGACGGATCTGTTTTAATAAAATTGTTTTCTAAATTGATTTAAATTGGTGTTCAAACTGTGTGCACGGCTTCCTTCAGTGACAGAAGCATGATTTTACCTCTGTCTATTCCTGGTAGCTCTGCAGAGCTGAACCACCTGAAAGGGAACAGGCTTGTCTCTCTCCATAGCTGGGCATTTCCATTAAAACTGAGCCAACTTTTGATAACAAAATTGTAATTGTCAGTGATGTCTCAATTAAGAGCCTTGGGTGACTTTCTGCTCCCAGACTAAATCACATGGCACTTAGAGAAACATCATTTTATTTCATACCAGAGCACATCTTTCAGTGCTGGTGGGGCTGACAGCATCTCTTAAAAACACAAGATTTCAAGAGAGCAGATGCTCCATATTATTTCGATTTGCTTAGCGCTTTGAACATTTGCAACACCAGCCAGCTTCAGGTTTTTCTTCTGCAACTGTGAATGTGAACTTACATGTGTTTGGGGAGACTGAGGTCTGACTGCCTTACGTAGAAACTGTTTAACTGCACTGTCCTCTCTTTAAATGAAAGAATCATTTCTTGTACTAAAGTAAATGTAAAAGTTGATATGTTTTGGGGATATGCTGGTGTGTCTGCATTAAACACTGAATCTTTTGACTCTCAATAGAAGCATTAAGGCCAGCAACTTTGCTTGAGGTGTGAATGCACTGAAAGAGAAAAACCCAGACACCTACCTGTGATTTCAGCAAGGACATTTCCAGAGACGAATGATACTGCAGGAGTTAGGTGCATTTATAGTTGCTTATGAATAATTAATAATTATATTAAAGGCATAGGGTTGACTGGGCAGGCTTCCTCTTCTCAAAATCTTTAGACATTTGGCTTGTGATTGAAAGCTGTGTGGCATTTCCACATTGGAGCTCATTGCAGGAAAAGACTTGAAGCTGTCAGTTCTTCCAAGAGCTAATGGAGGCATTAAAAATGTAGCAGCTTACTGGGGAGAAAGCAGGGCGGGTGAGGAGCACGTGTTACTGGCATATGCTGTAACTGGACTGTGAGTGGTCTCCACATATTCATGAATGATGGCTGACCTCTACTCTGCTAGGGCACATGTGTGCATGTCCATCATGACAACACACTCTGAACTTACTCCATCAGAGGCTCTTGGGAACATAACCCCCGTATCTGTCTCCAAATATAGCTCTGCTGGTCTGCAATATAAGGCAGTCGGGAGAGCTGCTGGATTGAGCAGCCATTTGGAAACTGTGCTGCAGTGATATCCACTGAGATCTCTATGCCTGGTTGATGACCTTCTTCACTAAGAGGCAAATGTCTGCAGCTTGTAAAAGAAAAAGATGCCTCTGAATGCCTTTCCACTTTTAAAAGCTCCTCAGTGCCAGCTCAGCAGAGCGAGTGAAACCCGCAAGTGGCAGCATTTACTGTACTTGTACTGTATGAATGTATGCAGCCATACATCTGGACAGGAAGACAGGTCCCAAGCAGAGGGCTGGGAATAATTCCTAGAGCTGCCTCTGACTTAGAGCTAGAGCTTTGACCTGAGCCAAACCACTAACTAGGAACTGTTTCAAAGTCAATTCCTGTGAAAATAAGGCCAGTAACCCCTCTCTGCCTCATTGTCCTCCTTTGTAATCCCTTTGTAAAATAAGGCTGCACATCAACTCACAAGAGATTAGGGAAGACTCATTCATTTGTATTTAAAGTACATCAGGATCCTTGGAGCAAAGTCCCTTATTGAAGCAATAATGAATACTAACAATAATAACAATTCTCTTAACACTGTGAAATTGCAGAGATTTGGTCAACAGCGCTTGACTACAGTTTTGTTAGTCCTGTAGATTACAACAAAGAACAAATCATCCTCTCTGAGTGTTTTTGAACATGGAGAATGAAAATTATATATTGCTATCTTTTAAAAGAAAATTAAAACTTTAACTCTAAGGTGTGTGTAATAAAATGGCACTTTAATTCTCTAGTGTGCCATGCAGGCTTCTTCTGTTAATTTATTCTCTTCTTTTCTTTTTGTGCTTCATGTAATATTCTGAAGTTATTAATGTAGCA
This sequence comes from Cariama cristata, assembly GCF_000690535.1. Lineage (NCBI taxonomy): Eukaryota > Metazoa > Chordata > Aves > Cariamiformes > Cariamidae > Cariama > Cariama cristata. The sequence goes on along the minus strand of NW_009620929.1, from coordinate 6,381 downwards.
ATATATTTGACCACAAAAACCTGCCTTCTAGTGTTGTTAAGACTGTGAATTAACTCCACAAATGGAATGCATTTCTGACTTCAAGGCAAACAGATCATGCTTGGGATAAAATGTTTAGCAACATGACAGATATGCAAGAACTTCTAGGGGAAGGTTTTCGCAGGTGTCTTGCCATGATGTGTGGGCTTAGGTCTCATGATCCCCTGGGACTCCAGCTGTCAGTAGTGTGTCTCTGTGGTTCAGACACCTGTGGACACCACCACCTGAGTTGCTGCAGCCCCTGGGACACAGCCGCTCCATGCATACAGCACTGCCACTGGTGTGCTCGGATGCCTTCCAGTGCCAGAGTGAGGGTGCTAGGTGCCAGGTTGAGGTCCCTACAGCACACCCCTCAGTGCACCACACACTGGCAAAATTAACTTGGCAAGGTGGCATGTCAGCCCTTAAATGACTTGTATGTCACCTGTCTTAGCTGGGTAGCCCAAAACCCAGCAGCAGCCAACAGAAAGGCATTCGGTGGGACTGAATTCAGTTCAGTGCAGTCTAGACCAAATAGTCATAAATCTGCAAACACTTCCAGGACTAAGCTGTGGACCTAGAAATGCCCAATCAATTTTATCTTGTACTTATGAGCTAAGTCATCAAAGGCTGATAGAGTGCTGCACCTTGTAGTGATTGTAGCATCAAACCGTGAACTCACCGGTGCCACCCTAGGTTGTACACACTTGCAAATAACTTTACTCATCTGACTCATTCCTTTATCCCTGTGCTTAGGCATTTGCAGGATTCATCTTGCATCAGTGGTACAGATTACACTGAAAGCAAATTCATAGGCACAAGTTCAGTGCTCCCTATCCGTGGGGCTTCGGCAATGAATGGCAAATTCATTGGAAAAAGAAACAGTTTTTTGTTAGTGGTCGTTGCGAGGATTAATATCAGACATGGGGAATGGGAGTAGTTAAGGAGATCAAGACAAGCTAAACTGCGTGGTATATTCCACACACGGCATCAGGAGTTACTCAGGCCTCAACTCTGCTGTGGATGCAGCACACACTCATGGGGTAGCCTGGGGAGGCTGTCTTGGCAGAGAGCTAAAAGGAGAAAGGTTTTCCAAGATGCTTTGCTGAAGCGTATTGCTGTGTTGGCTTTGATGTCTGTCTCTCCATGCCGGTAGCCTAGACTCATGCCTCCAAAATGTCTGCTGCACGCTCAGCAGTTAGAAAAGCAAACAGAAGACTGGGAAAGGGAGCAAGAATAATACTGTGTCCCCATGTAAATCCATTCTCAATACTGTCTATGGTAACTGCTGTCACCTCAAAAAAGTCATAAGGGTAGATTACAGAAGGTACACAGAGTAGAAGTGTGGAGAAGCGCAGAATATCTTCTTCCATGAGAAGGGATTAAGTAAGTAGGATTCTTCAGCCTAGAAGACAGACAACTGATAGGGAATTTTTTTTACCATTTCCACAATCTAGGAACTACAGGCTACACAATGAATACCAGTGGAAAGATAATCCTGGCCACAGTCAGAGACAGGATATTTTTTCCAATGTTCTTGCAAGACACTGAATAATAGGGTTTGAGTGGGGGAGAGGGTTGGGGTTTACGCTGACCATCTGGCACAAACACAAGTCAAATGGGTGCACAAAGGACCTCCCTGAATCTTTTTCTTTGGCTAACCTGCTGAGGCACCTCCTGACAGATGTCAGACTGCTATGAGGAAGGTTGAGCTAAACCATGGCACCTGCATCCCCATGGATTTGGTGACCTGTCCCATTGTGTGGACAGTGCAGCCCCTACAGAGGGCTGCAAAAAAATCTAACTCTTTGATAGAGGCTGCATAAATAGTTTCCATCCTGGTATTTTTACAAGGTAGCAGATGTCTAGCCCTAGGTGGGCAGGGATTCTTGTCTTTAGTAGTATTAATCAAAGATCTTCTAACTAGCAGCATTTCTTAGAAGCTTAATTACTAATGGCCACTTCTCATGGCTACTGATCTTCCACTCTTTTTTCAGGCCTTGCTGGTCAGACCATCGGCTCCAGCACTGTTGTGTGAGTGTTTACCTGATACCTGAGCTCCCTGACTCTTGGCACAAGCAAGAAAGAAGTTGGTTGGTGTTGTCTTTGCCAGTGACTGGGCAGAGGCAGGCTGCATAGCCCTAGCCCTTTGTTGGACTTCTTCTGGAGAAGATTGAGGTACGGTTAAGGCAAATTTTTCATTTAATGAATGAAGAGTTGAACTGTAACTACTCATCCCCCTCACTGCTTCTCGGCAGAGAGCTGCTGAAGTGGGGCCAAGCCACTGCCACCTACTCCTCCATCCTCCAGCCCTTGTGCTCAGCACACTGAGAGCTGAGGACATGCACTTTTTCCAGGGCTGTCAAATGAACAGTGAAAGGAAACAGACTTAAGGCTCATTTAACTGGAAAACATCACCTGTCTTTTTAGGCGAGGGCAGTGTTTGCTTGTCACTATTGTCAGCAGCATGGGCTCTGTCCAAAAGGCTCTTTAGGCACCTCGTTATGTAGGAGGGGGAGCTATGTTGTGGTGCTGCAACTCCTGCAGCACTGGCAGGCCGTGGGGCGAGGGGAGACGGGTTAAGTGTCCATTCTGGGGGATAACACTGCCAGCACTGCTCAGCACCCATTGCTTGCGCAGTGTGCGCCGCCACGACCCTGCCTTTTCACACTCTCCTAGCCACAGTCGGGGAAGGAGGGTGTTGGCACAGGCAGATTTTCTCTGTGAGGATGACTGGGTACGTATCTCTTTAGTTCATCTTTCTGGGTGAAATGCTGTTTGCTGACTGATTTTGAAGTTAAATATAACACCCTTCACTTATGTGAACTTATCGCTGATGAGAGATGGCACCCTGTCTTGCTCAAATTTGCCAGCGGTTTCAGTGACCACCTTCTCTCTTCCTCTTTTTAGCCTAGGTCTAAAGTCCCGTTGCAATGCAGTAGTCAAGAATGACAGTGATGTCTGAAAGCAAAAGCTTATGGCAAAGGCAGCTCAGGGGTACGGTGTTCCCCAGCACTGAGCACAGCAGGACTGTTCACAGGGCTTCTCAGGCAGAGTGACAGCTTAGCACAGTGCACTTTGGAAGGCTGAAATGAAGGGACTTAGAGGCGAATGCTTAATTTGTTTAGGTGCATTTGATCTGATCCTGTAAAATCTTAATCTGCTCGTATTTCCTGTTGGAAAATTCACAGGGAGTCAACAGATACAGGACCAGACCCGCAAAATTCAGAAGGAAAACAGTGACTGGTTATTTTGTTGCTTGTAGTTTTCCCTTTATTCTTTCCTTTTATTTTTTAGGACTTTCCCAATATCCCCACTCCCTTTACATCTCCTCTTGTGCATATTTTGTTTGTATTTCCTTGCTCTGAGGATCTCAGCCATTGCCGGGTTTCAGTCCCCTTTCTGAGGGCCAGAGTCCTGTCACCTCTCTCCAGCTGTCTCAGCACCGAGTGCCTGGGCTAAGTCAGTCAAGAAGGCTTCCTCTCTGTGGGGAGGACCATGTCCTGAGACTGTGATTCTTCTTGCAGGAAGAAAGGCATTTCAGACCTCCCAGAGGTGTCTGCTAACCTCTATTAATGAGAAAGGAAGCCTAGATGGCCAGTTTAAACTTGTAAGAGGCCCGCACTGGGTCTGATGGACTCCGTCCACTGGATCTTATCATCTTGCTCATATAGGCTATTTTGCACTAGAGCTTTTCTCTCCCTCACGTCACTGATTGTGAACCATTCGTGCATTCAAATGCTGAAACAAATGTTCTTGAGTGTCTCTGTCCCCCGAGGGTGAATTGTT
>NW_009620929.1:0-2543 GCF_000690535.1 Cariama cristata | reverse complement strand
CCATCCCAATAATAATCATCATCATCATCATCATCTTCTATTTATAGACCTTCAAAGTTTCCCAAAGAGCCACCTTTGGGATGGAACATACCAACAGTTAGAGCATAGCAACCCTAGAAAACAACTTAAGACAGATGAATGTATCCAGTTGAAGCTGAAGATGAGATTTCATTTGGCAGAAGATAATTGCAAAAGTTATTAATTATAATTGTTGTTGCTTATGCAAGTCTAGATTCAAAAGCAATAGGCACTTTTTAAATACTACCAATAGGTAGACAAAAGCACAAAGGCATTATGATCATAGCGTGGTAATTTGCAGAATGCAGAATGTGCTAATAAAAATCCTCCCTTGGAGGTTTTCCCATCTAGGACTCAGCATAAGCTGTTGAACAGTCCATAATGCTGGAAGAGGAGAGAGCTGGCTTTTCTATGTATTCCCAGTGTAACATTGAGCATATAGTTTAGTTGCTCTGAATCTAACATGTCTACACAGCATGTTGTGGATGTTTAACTAAAAGTGAGATCAGGAAAACATTCCAATAGAAGTATTTTATATGAATCTCCATGTGTTTCACAGCGTGATTTTATTCAAATTGACAGTTGTTGGGGTTTTTTGTCATAAGCAACAGGACCAGGCGTACATGAGCCTGGGTTTATAGATCGTCTTCTCTGAGTGCATGGTTAGGTGCTTGCTTACTCTGGTACTGGCCACAGTGGAAACCCCTAATATACTTGGTGACTATTAAAATCTTATGGACTTCACAAACTAATGTAACTGAAATAGCAAACATAAGGACTCTGTGATTATGTCTGAAGTATCCTGTGGAAACAGTGAGTCTGCAAATTACATTTGAAGGTAACTATGAGAATTTGGTGACTGTAATTTTTACATTAATGTCAAAATAAATGGTAAAGCTGTGAAAGGTACGAAGGAAAATGTGAATCAGGTCACTGGAATTAACCATACACCAAAGCATCTAATGTTGAACAATGTAAAAATTTTGTTATTTAAATAACTTTTTATTTTTACTCATTTCTATTTGTAACACCAGTTCCTTGCTTTCTTCAGATTTTCTGGTCTTGCATTACTAACATGGAAGTTTTGTATTTGTTTCTTCAATTGTTTTCCTAAAAATCTGTAGACTTTCAGAATTAGTAGAGAGATTTTTTTCTACTGAGATGTTTCATGCTTGTCATGCTCAAGTAGGATGGAAAAAGACTAGTCCAAGGTCTTATTAGCATCCCTTCTGTGAGGACAGCACAAACTCCATCTTTAAAGCAATAAGGAAGCAGAGCATGTTCTAGCTCCCACTCATGTCTCTGGAAGGGTTTCTGTTGATTGGAGCTGGCTCAGCTACATCTGCCAGGCTGCTTCTGCAGTCAACATCAGTTTTCAAAATAGCCAGCCTCCGTGCATCATGTTGAAATGTCTGAGGGGCTGTTGTCCTTTGGCAGGGTTAGAATATTTAAATCAATGGGACTTGTGATCCCAAATGACATGGACAGTGTTGAAAGTGTCATCAGTGGAGACATCAAACCTTGCCTCCTTGTTCAGGCCTGCCTGCATACACAGTCATTTTCTTAATGGATTTCAGATGACCTTGGATTTGGGAATTACTGCTGTATTTTGAAACAACAATACTTTCTGCCACTAACAAAAAGATTGCAATAAAAATGCACTTTGAATTTGCAGTGCTTAAATGCTTGTCTGTGCTGTACACTGTATGTAAACACTTCTGCTGAAATCACTGAGAATATCTGTATGAGTGACGTTATGGATTTGCTTAAAGCCTTGATTCTACAAGCATGTTTAGTTTTGTTCCTAACATAAGGGCCCCTGATCTCTGCAGGAAGATAATTAATCACATACATGTTTGCAGGATAAAAATTTTAATCAGTAATAATTTTATTATTTGTTTTGTGTTTACCTTTTTGCCTAAAATGCCTTTGTAAAGTTTAAAGGAAATCAGTTGTGACATTTTTTTAAACGACAACATTTATCTCTTTATTCCCATTAGATTTTTCTCAAATATTTGGCAGCATAAATTTTCTAATGAGTTTTGCAGACTACAAACCTTTAAAAAGTGCCTGAAGTCAGTGGTTTATATGATCATAATTCAAACCACATGCCCTTTCATTAATGGAATGAGATTAAGATTAAAGAAGAATTCTTTTGTTTGCATCTGTCAGTTTATTAATAGCAGCAACTTTAGTACATTTGGTACAGTGAATTTCAGTGCCAGGAATCACTTTACTGCTAAGAGTAGTCTCTGATTACCTGGGACTCATCTGGTTAATCCTCATTAAGGGGTTGTGACTTAGTTTTTAGGCCTGAGGGATTGCTAGGCATTCTGATGCTGTGTCTTGATGACACAAGGCCCTGCATCTGCATTGGGGCAACCCCATGTATCAATACAGGCTTGGAGATGATCTGATTGAGAACAACCCTGTGGAGAAGGACTTGTGGGTACTGGTAGATGAAAAGCTGGACATGACCCAGCAATGTACGCTGGAAGCCCAGAAAGCCAACCATGTCCTGGACT